>NC_143029.1:30967500-31267500 GCF_057628025.1 Oncorhynchus mykiss | reverse complement strand
TTACAATAGCTGTGCTCAAGCACACTCATCTCCCAGAGGAGCAGATGGGTAGGCTCTGCAGATGTGACTGATGTGTGTGCGGGACGGGGGGATGGGTTTGGGGGGTGGGGGGTACTGTGTGTGTGTGTGTGTGTGTGTGTGTGTGTGTGCCCTAGGGTTCTTTATCTCCTCTCTGAGATTCAGCACTGGCATGACAGTGCATCCTGGCTGGTCTTGGATCAGTTCCACACCTTCTCTCTCACCCTCTAGCTCTCTCTCTCTCTCTCTCTCTTTCTCCTCTTCCACTCAATCTCTCCCTCCCTCCCTCCCTCCCTGTACCCCTCCTCCACACGCACACACAAATGCGTGTGCGCACACACACACACAAACACAAACACTCTCACTCTCTCTCTCTCTCTCTCTCAATTTATCCTCCTCCTCCTCACCTCCTCTCTGTCTCAGAGAGGGAGCACAGGGAGCCATTCTTCAGTATGAATTCCCCCACACCTTGTAATAGCTGTCAGAACTCTCTCTGACAACTCATTTAATTGCTTATCTTTCCATTGTATGGGCAGAGCTTTAAGGTGACGGGGAGAGAAAGGAGAGGAGAGAGAGAAACAGAGGGAAAAGGTGGGCAAACAGGGTACAGGTAAAAACAAAAATGGAGGAACGAAGGGGCTGGGTTCTGAGAAAAGTAACGAATTGGGTAGGCCAAGGAGTACAGGTTCTGTTGGCCCAAGAAATAACAAAATATCACAATAATATACTATCAAGCTTCACACAGAAATATTCTTTCGAAAATGATGGACAAAAATATTGAACTTTCCCACCAAACATTGAAACGGTACTGTAATTAACGTGTCGCACCATTAAAATGCGAAGTGAAGGTGGTGAATTAATGATGTTGGTTGGTGGGAGGACTGCGTGGGTGATGCTTCACATTGTTCACGCTGCCGGTTTGCTACTCTGTAATTGCTATAAGTGGTGTCATTAGCGCTCCATTGAGCTCCATGGAATGTGGGATCACACTTTATCCTATAGTTTGTTTCAGGAACACCCGGCGAAGAGAGGAGTTGGTTGAAGATAGTAGTGACATTTAAGAGTGGTTACATTTCTCCTGTTCCATGTCTTAGCTGTTTACCAAAGAAAGTGGCAGTTTAACAACTTTCTCTTATTTGAATCCCATACTTCCCCTAAAATCTAAACCGTGACTTTTAGTCTCTTCTAGCACATAGACTACTGTCAGGGTGAGGAACTTACTGTAACCGTATGGTCTAAAGGAGCAAACGTACCCTTTAACATAATGTGATAAAGCAGTTTCAGCTCCTTGTTGAATTGACATGTCCATCTGCGTTTTAAAAACATGTTGTCTATGTTCAGATGATGTCGGGATGTACTGCTGAGCCTCAATCTTTTGCTGCGGGTGTTTTCACCCAGGTCCTCCTCATGCTATTCCTAAGGAAGGGGAGAGATGGGGAGAGTCCCCAGTGTGCTGGGAGTGTGTTGCGCACACATGAGTGTATGTTTGTTCACGTGTTCGCATATGCCTGTGTGTGTGGTTCAGAACTAGGCAGTGAGGAAAGCAAACAGTCTTAATCAGAGCACAGCAGCACAACCAGGCGCTCCAGCAGGCCCAAAGCACACAGAGCGGTGCACCCTGGGATTGCTAGCTGTTTTATGGGAGATGGTACTCCGGGACCATGCAGCGATGCAGCGACCGTGGACAACTGATAAATGTATGCGCAGCGGCTGCCTCTCTCTCTCTCTCTCTCTCTCTCTCTCTCTCTCTCTCTCTCTCTCTCTCTTTCTGTCTGTCTGTCTGCCTGTCTGTCTGCCTGTCTGTCTGTCTGTCTGTCTGTCTGTCTGTCTGTCTGTCTGTCTGTCTGTCTCTCTCTTTGCTGCAGTCTTTCTTCTAACACACATACACACTACTGCATTGGAGACCTCTCCTAATCTGGGTTCAAGGAAGGAAAACAAATAAATAAATAAACACTGTGTCATTCCTGAAGATGAAGTGGCCAATCGTGGCCATCCAGAAAATTAGTCTCCCTGGGCCTGGTTGTCTGCTTTGATGAATATTCATGAACTTAGGAGCAGCAGCGCGGGCGGGCAGGTGTATAACAAATGTTTATTCCTGCGTGGAGTCGGGGGCGTGTGTATGTGTCTGTCTGTGTGTATTTTCACTTTTCCCCCAGGGGCTCTGCGAGAACAGGGAAACGAATGACGATGCCTGCATCGCCGTAAGGACTGTGGTGACGCATAGATGAGGACGGAGGGATACGGAGCTATGAGGTCGAAGGTCATTGAGATGTAAACACAGAGAGGATCATGAGGAGGTGGGTGGTGGTGGTGCTCAATCCTCCTATAGCTTATACAGTATTAGGCTATCCATCCATCCTACTTCAGGGAGAATGAGTTTAGGAGGGAGAGGGGGATGAGAGAAAGTCATAAAACAGCAACAGAAAGAGTGAAAGAGAAGGGTAGAAAGGGAGAGAGAGATAAGCAATGCATGGGGAAGGAGAGTAGAGGAGAGGGGGAGAAACCGAGGGAGGATCAATGAAGTAGGAAAGCCAAGTCCTGGGCTTCACACAGAGAGAGGATTATGGGGAGATATGGGAACATCGTGCTGAGCAACACAAAGTACCACAGCACCGTGACAGACATGAGCAAACTGAGAGAGAGAAAGATTGAAAAAAGTGTACTGCATTTCAAATTACTTGAAAGGACTGTAGGAGGGACAGGGAATTAGCACAAAGAAATACAATGAAACTTTTTTCTGTTTTCAGTGTTTTCTATAAGATGACCTACAACTATGACATACAGTGCATTCGGAAAGTATTCAGACCCCTTCCCTATTTCCACATTTTCTTACGTTACAGCCTTATTAAAAAAATGATTAAAAATGTATTTTCCTTATCCCTTTAGACACAATACCCTGCAATGACAAAGCAAAACATTTCTTTAAATGTTAGCAATTTTTTGTTTTTTCATTCAGAAATATCTTATTTACATAAGTGTTCAAACCCTTTGCTAAGAGACTTGAAATTGAGCTCAGGTGCATCCTGTTTCCATTGATCATCCTTGACATGTTTCAAAACCTTGATTGGAGTCCACCTGTGGTAAATTCAATTGATTGGACATGATTTGGAAAGGCACACACCTGTGTGCCTTTCGGTCCCACAGTTGACAGCGCATGTCAGAGCAAAAACCAAGCCATGAGGTAAAAGGAATTGTCCGTAGAGCTCCGAGACAGGATTGTGTCGAGGCACAGATCTGTGGAAGGATACCAACAATTCTCTGGTCTGATGAAGCCAAGATTGAACTCTTTGGCCTGAATGCCAAGTGTCACGTCTGGAGGAAACCTGGCACTGTCCCTACGGTGAAGCATGGTGGTGGCAGCATCATGCTGTGGGGATATTTTTCAGCAGCAGGGGCTGGGAGAATAGTCAGGATTGATGGAGAGATGAATGGTGCAAAGTACAGAGAGATCCTTGATGAAAACCTGCTCCAGAGCACTCATGACATCAGACTGGGGCGAAGGTTCACCTTCCAACAGGACAACAACCCTAAGCAGACAGCCAAGACAACGCAGGAGTGGCTTCGGGACAAGTATCTGAATGTCCTTGAGTGGCCCAGCCAGATCCCGGACTTGAACCCGATCTAACTTCTCCAGAGAGACGTGCAAATAGCTTTGCAGAAACACTCCCCATCCAACCTGACAGAGCTTGAGAGGATCTGCAGAGACGAATGGGAGAAACTCCCCAAATACAGGTGTGCCAAGTTTGTAGTCATACCCAAGAAGACTTGAGGCTGTAATCATTGCCAAAATTGCTTCAACAAAGTACTGAGTAAAAGGTCTGAATACTTATGTAAATATAATATTTAAGTTTTTTTTAAACCTGTTTTTGCATTCTTATTATAGGGTAGTGTGTGTAGATTGATGATGGGGAAAAAAACGATTTGCGGAAAAAGTAACAAAACATGGAAAAAGTAAAGTGGTCTGAATACTTTCCGAATGTGCTGTGTGGTCAGGGGAAGAGCCTGCTAGATTAAGTGAAGTCTTGATAAAAGTGTGACTGGGAAATTTAGGGTGAATCCCTAACCATAGCAACTCGCTCGGAGTGCCCTCCTTTGTCAGGTGTTGCTGACGAAACTCCAAGGCTGACTTCTAGGCTGCGTTTACACAGGCAGCCCAATTCAGGACTCATTCCTGGACAGGACACAACCAAACAACAGATCAGGAGGCAGCCAGGCAGAAAGACAGACAGACCAACAGACAGGCAGCTAGGCAGACTGCCGCAAGCCTACTTGATAGTAATAGCGCTCACCATGCCTCAGTGGCCGGTTTTGAAGGCATCTCCTGACATCCTGGGGACCTGGTAGAATGTTGAATGTCGCCTTGGATCTCGAGTGACCTGGCTGGGCAGGCAGCCAGACACACAGGCAGCCAGCCAGACATACAGCCAGCCAGCCAGCCAGACAGGCAAGAGAAAACAAACAGCCAGGCTGAGGAATCAATCTAGGCTGCCTGTTATACTGGCCTCCATGTTGGAAAATGTGGATGTTCCCTGTCTATTTGCTGCACCAGCACGACTAATATGAAGAGCGAGTGCTGAGCAAGATCTGCTGTTGCCACGCTATCTCAGCATAAACATCAAGACTCCTGAGGGGAGTGTGTGTCTGTGTGTGTGCGCGCACATCTATACAGTACATGTCAGTACATACACACAAAAAAGTAGGTCACATGGGGGAGAGGTGTTGCGCTGAGGTGTTGCTTTATTTGTTTTTTGAAACCAGGTTTACTGTTCACTTGCGATATATGAGATGAAAGGGAGTTCCATGCAATCGTGGCTTTGTATAATACTGTACACTTCCTTGTATTTGTTCTGAACTGGCTTTAACCAGAATAGAAAGAGTTGTGGGAGGCCCCGGTGCACAACTTGGCAAGAGGACAAGGACATTAGAGTGTCTAGATTGAGAAACTGATGCCTCACAAGTCTTCAACTGGCAGCTTCATTAAATAGTAACCGCAAAACACCAGTCTCAACGTCAACAGAGGCGACTCCGGGATGCTGGCCTTATAGGCAGAGTTCCTCTGTCCAGTGTCTGTGTTCTTTTGCCCATCTTAATCTTTTATTTTTGTTGTCCAGTCTGAGATAAGGCTTTTTCTTTGCAACACTGCCTAGAAAGCCAGCATCCCGGAGTCACCTCTTTATTCACTGTTGATGTTGAGACAGGTGTTTTGCAGGTACTATTTAATGAAGCTGCCAGTTGAGGACTTGTGAGGCGTCTGTTTCTCAAACTGGACACTCTAATGTACTTGTTCTCTTGCACATCTGTGCACCAGGGCCTCCCAATCCTCTTTCTATTCTGGTTAGAGACAGAGTGCACTGTTAGAGACAGTAGTACACAGCGTTGTACGAGAACTTCAGTTTCTTGACAATTTCTTGCATGGAATAGCCTCCATTTCTCAGAACAAGAATAGACTCACGACTCTCAGAAGAAATGTCTTTGTTTCTGGCCATTTTGAGCCTGTAATCGAACCCACAAATGCTGATGCTCCAGATACTCAACTAGTCTAAAGACAGCCAGTTTTATTTCTTCTTTAATCAGAAAAACAGTTTTCAGCTGTGCTAACATAATTGCAAAAGGGTTTTCTAATGATCAATTATTCTTTTAAAATTATAAACTTGGATTAGCTAACAGTGTGCCATTGGAACACAGGAGTGATGGTTGCTGATAATAGGCCTCTGTACGCCTAGATATTCCATTAAAAATGATGCCGTTTCCAGCTCCAACAGTCATTTACAACATTAACAATGTCTACACTGTATTTCTGATCAATTTTATGTTATTTTAATGGACAAAAAATGTGCTTTTCTTTCAAAAACAAGGACATTTCTTAGTGACCCCAAACTTTTGAAAGGTAGTGTGTATGTTGCATTTCTAATCCAAATGAGCGGCTGTTAGGGTGCTACATTTTCATATTTATGGTGAACGTAGTTTCCAAATGTATGTATGATAATCAACTCTCTTTGTCTCTCCCTCTCCTTTATCTTTCCCCACCCCCTTTTCCAATGTGTAACCAAATGGTCATTCTTCTGTTAGTCCACTAGAGACTGTTTTCATTGCATTGTGTTAGTAATCAATAACCTATACCATGTGTGTGTGTTTATGTATTGCTGTGTGATTATTTAATTAGTTCAGAAAATAAATAATTCATCCAATTTGTGTATCGATTATTCATCACTTAGGTCAGGATTCGTGCAGATTTACGAAGTCAACGACGTTCCTGAATGAGACTGATATGAGAGAATTATTAATTGATGACTGGTATGATATCGATATATATATATATATATATATTTTTTTTTTTATTATTAATTGAATATCCAAAACATACAATATACTTGCAGTGAAGCGGCTCAACAACTACAGATTCCCATTCAGAGTGACACACAGAAGCATCCAGGGTCAATGCCCTGCTCAAGGGCATGTTGACCAATCTACCACCAGGCCAAAAAAGTGAACCCGAACCCTCCAAGATCCACCCACAGTTCCCCAATAGCTGTCCCTCAACCATTCGAGACCCCTCCCACAGTCCCCCCCACGAATGCATTTTTAAAATTAAAATACAATTAATTCCATTCCCCACCCCCAAGAACCCCCCCAATGCACCAACAACCAAGAGAATTAACTAAAGATAAAAAAAAGAAAAGACAGAAGAAAACAGCAAACAAAAATGCAAAAAAGAAAAAAGAAAAGACAGAAGAAAACAGCAAACAAAAATGCAAAAAAGAAAAAAGAAAAGACAGAAGAAAACAGCAAACAAAAATGCAAAAAAGAAAAAAGAAAAGACAGAAGAAAACAGCAAACAAAAATGCAAAAAAGAAAAAAGAAAAGACAGAAGAAAACAGCAAACAAAAATGCAAAAAAGAAAAAAGAAAACAAAGGACATCAAGGACAACTAAAATCATAACAGCAATGCCAACTGTATATGTTTGTGTGCATGTCTGGCACTATTACATGCATGTGTGTGTTCTTGTATGTGTTTATTTGAATGAGAGTGTGTGTGTACAGTGTGTACAAACACCTGCACGTTATCAGCCTCAGGCAAACCGGCATTAGATGTAAAAGCAATGCCCCTCAGTTTCATTCAAACTGACTTTTTATTATGTTTTATTTTGACTTTACATTATTATAATTTTTTAAAAACTTTTATCTTTGACCATCATTCTATCTCCCACACTGCAACTCCACTCCCACTTGTCTCCAATTCCACATCCCAACCCTCAGCTTCCCTCAGCCCATCCCATCTATCTCTGCTGGCCACCCACTTCGGATTTCTACACAACACGTATCTTTCAACTATCCTGTGATGTTTAACGTACAATTTCAATCTATCTAATCGAATAGAATCCACAGATTGCGAGTTGAAGATAAATACTTGTACTTACAATTCTTAGTCAAGAGAGACTGGCATGCATAGTATTGATATGAGCCCTCTGATTACAATGAAGAGCAAAATGTGCCACTCTGTTCTGGTCCAGCTTCAGCTTAACTAGGTCTTTCTTTGCAGCACTTGACCATGTGACTGTATAATAATTAAGATAAGATAAGACAAGAGCCCGCAGGGCGCTTGTGGAGTGTGGTGTCAAAAACAGCAGAGAATCTCTTTATCACAGACAGACCTCGACCCATCTTTGCAACCATTGAATTTATATATGTTTTGACCATGACAGTTTACAATCTAACAACAGCCACACCATTCATTACCCGATTCAGCTGAGGTCTACAACTTAGGGAACGATTTGACTGTAGGTATTTAATAATCACTGACATTTTCCATGTTGCGTTCGCATTAAATCAGGAGACAAAATGAATGGTTGCAATATTGTGGATGATGGTTGAACGATGAATTAGCTCCCGCTTTATTTAAAATGATGCATTATACAAACAAATACTCATTACCATCTACAATTATTCATAATAATCACCCATGTGCCCCTAACATTGGCTCAAATGCATAATACTGTTTTTCAATTGTCATCCTCAATTTTATGTTATATTTGAATGAAACCTCCTTCATGTGGGTGGCAATAGCCAATATTATTCCAAACATATTGCTTTTGCTTTGTTTGGCACCAACCATACAGTATTGCCATACACCATATGCTATTGAATCATGGCTGTGTTATGTGCTGTGCTCTTATTTTGTTCATCCTCCACTGCTCAGGTCTGGATATAAATGTCTCTGGGCTCTACAGTACAACCTGCAGACCTCCCAAAGCATCTTAAGGCTAAGTTCATCATTAGAACCGTGGTAGGATCATCCTGAAAACTCCGAGCTGTTTCCCAAAAACCACCGCTGTTAACGTTGCACTTGAAAACGCTTGTAATCTAACGCCTACCTCAGACCACTCGTAGAACAGCTACGTGCGTCGTTAGATGCTTTTAGTTTGGGGCCCTCCTACGTCACTTTATAGACAAAGGATCTTGGTTAAACGTAGAATCGCATGGTTTATCTGTCTCTCTGTGCCCACCAATAACAGAACAAATACAAAGTGTCCAATGTCTTTGCAATTGATGCAAACAAGCTACGTATAAAAATGTGCTTCAAATGAAAACCATGATGACTGCGTTAAAATATAAACAGTGGACTATAGACAGTCATATTGAAATACATTTCTTGTTCAATCCCTCGAGTTCTGTTTTGCTACTTGTAGGTTACTGTCTGTATCGTCTCAATATATTTCATGATGTGTAGCCTAACGTGCGCAATGATGTGCCAAATCTGTGATTTAGTGCATTTTCATTGGGTAAGCGCTATAACAAGCCGCCTCAATATTTGCAGCCGTAGGTGATAATACAGTATCTCTCTAGGATCTGAATCCATCTTCAGCATTGTCAAATAATTATAATGTCAAGAAAAGATTTGAATGGAGAAAGCTCATCCGAGAGCAGCGTTCCCTTTCTTTCAATCCTATCAGTGTCGACACGTGCTCCAACAACACACTTAGCGACCTTCGGCCTTTGTAGAAAAGATGCATCGTTAAAACACTCATATTCCTGTTCCATCGGTATCGTTAAAAACCGGGCCCAGGTCTGTAAATCCTCTCTGGTGGTGATGTCTACTGCTCTCTGCTCAAGAGTAGGACCTACCCATCACCAGCTCAGCCTCTCATCTCCTCATCTCTGTGTTTACATAGTAGCCCCTCAACTGGACTATTTCAACACTGATAGACACACACTGTTATGGTGCGTGAATGAGGACCCAAAAGCGAATTAACAAACAGAGTACTTTAATGACGAACATACGTGGGCTCAGATGGACAGGTAGATTCCGACAGGACAGGACAAGGTTGCAGCACACACGATGATAGTCTGGTTCAGGCATGAGACACATAAACAAACAAACAAGAATCCGACAAGGACAGGAGCAGAAACAGAGACAGATATAGGGACCTAATCAGAGGGAAAAAGGGAACAGGTGGGGAACGGGGTGAATGGGTAATTAGGAGGAGACAAGGCACAGCTGGGGAAAAGAGGGGGAGAAAAGGTAACATAACAACGACCAGCAGAGGGAGACAGGGTGAAGGGAAAGGACAGAGACAAGACAACATGACAGTACCCCCCCACTCACCGAGCGCCTCCTGGCGCACTCGAGGAGGAAGCCTGGCGGCAACGGAGGAAATCATCGATCAGCGCACGGTCCAGCACGTCCCGAGAGGGAACCCAACTCCTCTCCTCAGGACCGTACCCCTCCCAATCTACTAGGTACTGATGACCACGGCCCCGAGGACGCATGTCCAAAATCCTACGGACCCTGTAGATGGGTGCGCCCTCGACAAGGATGGGGGGGGGGGGGGGAAGACGAGCGGGGGCGCGAAGAACGGGCTTGACACAGGAGACATGGAAGACCGGGTGGACGCGACGAAGATATCGCGGCAGAAGAAGGCGCACTGCGACAGGGTTAATGATTTGAGAGATACGGAATGGACCAATGAACCGCGGGGTCAACTTGCGAGAAGCCGTCTTAAGGGGAAGGTTCTGAGTGGAGAGCCAAACTCTCTGACCGCGACAATATCTAGGGCTCTTCGTTCTACGCTTATTAGCAGCTCTCACAGTCTGCGCCCTATAACGGCAAAGTGCAGACCTGACCCTCTTCCAGGTGCGCTCGCAACGTTGGACAAAAGCCTGAGCGGAGGGGACGCTGGACTCGGCGAACTGAGATGAGAACAACGGAGGCTGGTACCCGAGGCTACTCTGAAAAGGAGATAGCCCGGTCGCAGACGAAGGAAGCGAGTTGTGGGCGTATTCTGCCCAGGGGAGCTGTTCTGACCAAGACGCAGGGTTGCGAAAAGAAAGACTGCGTAAGATGCGACCAATAGTCTGATTGGCCCGTTCTGCTTGACCGTTAGACTGGGGGTGAAAGCCGGAAGAGAGACTGACGGAAGCCCCAATCAAACGGCAAAACTCCCTCCAAAATTGAGACGTGAATTGCGGACCTCTGTCCGAAACGACGTCTGACGGAAGGCCATGAATTCTGAAAACATTCTCGATGATGATTTGTGCCGTCTCTTTAGCAGAAGGAAGCTTAGCAAGGGGAATGAAATGAGCCGCCTTAGAGAACCTATCGACAACCGTAAGAATAACAGTCTTCCCCGCTGACGAAGGCAGTCCGGTGACAAAATCTAAGGCGATGTGAGACCACGGTCGAGAGGGAATAGGAAGCGGCCTGAGACGGCCGGCAGGAGGAGAGTTACCGGACTTAGTCTGCGCGCAGACCGAACAAGCAGCCACGAAACGACGCGTGTCATGCTCCCGGGTGGGCCACCAGAAACGCTGGCGAATGGAAGCAAGCGTACCCCGAACGCCAGGGTGACCGGCTAACTTGGCAGAGTGAGCCCACTGAAGAACGGCCAGACGAGTAGGAACGGGAACGAAAAGAAGGTTCCTAGGACAAGCGCGCGGCGACGGAGTTTGAGTGAGTGCTTGCTTTACCTGCCTCTCAATTCCCCAGACAGTCAACCCGACAACACGCCCCTCAGGGAGAATCCCCTCGGGGTCAGTGGAGGCTACTGAAGAACTGAAGAGACGAGACAAAGCATCAGGCTTGGTGTTCTTAGAGCCCGGACGATAAGAAATCACGAACTCGAAACGAGCGAAAAACAGCGCCCAACGCGCCTGACGCGCATTAAGTCGTTTGGCAGAACGGATGTACTCAAGGTTCCTATGGTCAGTCCAAACGACAAAAGGAACGGTCGCCCCCTCCAACCACTGTCGCCATTCGCCTAGGGCTAACCGGATGGCGAGCAGTTCGCGGTTACCCACATCATAGTTACGTTCCGACGGCGACAGGCGATGAGAAAAATACGCGCATGGGTGGACCTTGTCGTCAGAGAGGGAGCGCTGAGAAAGGATGGCTCCCACTCCCACCTCTGACGCGTCAACCTCGACAACGAACTGTCTAGAGACGTCAGGTGTAACAAGGATAGGAGCGGATGTAAAACGATTCTTGAGGAGATCAAAAGCTCCCTGGGCGGAAACGGACCACTTAAAGCACGTCTTGACAGAAGTAAGGGCTGTGAGAGGAGCTGCCACCTGACCGAAATTACGGATGAAACGACGATAGAAGTTCGCGAAGCCGAGAAAGCGCTGCAGCTCGACACGTGACTTAGGGACGGGCCAATCAATGACAGCTTGGACCTTAGCGGGATCCATCTTAATGCCTTCAGCGGAAATAACAGAACCGAGAAATGTGACGGAGGAGGCATGAAAAGTGCACTTCTCAGCCTTCACGAAAAGACAATTCTCTAAAAGGCGCTGGAGGACACGTCGAACGTGCTGAACATGAATCTGGAGTGACGGTGAAAAAATCAGGATATCGTCAAGGTAAACGAAAACAAAGATGTTCAGCATGTCTCTCAGGACATCATTGACTAATGCCTGAAAGACAGCTGGAGCGTTAGCGAGGCCGAAAGGAAGAACCCGGTATTCAAAGTGCCCTAACGGAGTGTTAAACGCCGTCTTCCACTCGTCCCCCTCCCTGATGCGCACGAGATGGTAAGCGTTACGAAGGTCCAACTTAGTGAAAAACCTGGCTCCCTGCAGGATCTCGAAGGCTGAAGACATAAGAGGAAGCGGATAACGATTCTTCACTGTTATGTCATTCAGCCCTCGATAATCTATGCAGGGGCGCAGAGACCCGTCCTTCTTCTTGACAAAAAAAAACCCCGCTCCGGCGGGAGAGGAGGAGGGGACTATGGTACCGGCGTCAAGAGCTACAGACAAATAATCTTCGAGAGCCTTACGTTCGGGAGCCGACAGAGAGTATAGTCTACCCCGGGGGGGGGTGGTTCCCGGAAGGAGATCAATACTACAATCATACGACCGGTGTGGAGGAAGAGAGGTGGCCCTGGACCGACTGAACACCGTGCGCAGATCGTGATATTCCTCCGGCACCCCTGTCAAATCACCAGGCTCCTCCTGTGAAGAAGAGACAGAGGAAACAGGAGGGATAGCAGACATTAAACATTTCACATGACAAGAGACGTTCCAGGAGAGGATAGAATTACTAGACCAATTAATGGAAGGATTATGACAAACTAGCCAGGGATGGCCCAAAACAACAGGTGTAAAAGGTGAACGAAAAATTAAAAAAGAAATGGTTTCACTATGATTACCAGAAACAGTGAGGGTTAAAGGTAGCGTCTCACGCTGAATCCTGGGGAGAGGACTACCATCCAGGGCGAACAAGGCCGTGGGCTCCTTTAACTGTCTGAGAGGAATGTCATGTTCCCGAGCCCAGGTCTCGTCCATAAAACAGCCCTCCGCCCCAGAGTCTATTAAGGCACTGCAGGAAGCTGACGAACCGGTCCAGCGTAGATGGACCGACAAGGTAGTGCAGGATCTTGAAGGAGAGACAGGAGTAGTAGCGCTCACCAGTAGCCCTCCGCTTACTGACGAGCTCTGGCCTTTTACTGGACATGAAGTGGCAAAATGACCAGCGGAACCGCAATAGAGACAGAGGCGGTTGGTGATTCTCCGTTCCCTCTCCTTAGTCGAGATGCGGATACCTCCCAGCTGCATGGGCTCAGCACCCGAGCCGGCAGAGGAAGATGGTAGTGATGCGGAGAGGGAGGCGACGGAGAGCGCGAGCTCCTTTCCACGAGCTCGGTGACGAAGATCAACCCGTCGCTCAATGCGAATAGCGAGTTCAATCAAGGAATCCACGCTGGAAGGAACCTCCCGGGAGAGAATCTCATCCTTTACCTCTGCGCGGAAACCCTCCAGAAGACGAGCGAGCAAGGCCGGCTCGTTCCAGCCACTGGAGACAGCAAGAGTGCGAAACTCAATAGAGTAGTCTGTTATGGATCGATTGCCTTGACATAGGGAAGACAGGGCCCTGGAAGCCTCCTCCCCAAAAACAGATCGATCAAAAACCCGTATCATCTCCTCCTTAAAGTCTTGATACTGGTTAATACACTCAGCCCTTGCCTCCCAGATTGCCGTGCCCCACTCACGAGCCCGTCCAATAAGGAGAGATATGACGTAGGCGACACGAGCAGTGCTCCTGGAGTAAGTGTTGGGCTGGAGAGAAAACACAATATCACACTGGGTGAGGAACGAGCGGCATTCAGTGGGCTCCCCAGAGTAACACGGCGGGTTATTGATTCTGGGCTCCGGAGATTCGAAAGCCCTGGAAGTGGCCGGTGGATCGAGGCGGAGATGGTGAACCTGTTCTGTGAGGTTGGAGACTTGGGTGGCCAGGGTCTCAACGGCATGTCGAGCAGCAGACAATTCCTGCTTGTGTCTGCCTAGCATCGCTCCCTGGATCTCGACGGCTGAGTGGAGAGGATCCGAAGTCGCTGGGTCCATTCTTGGTCGGATTCTTCTGTTATGGTGCGTGAATGAGGACCCAAAAGCGAATTAACAAACAGAGTACTTTAATGACGAACATACGTGGGCTCAGATGGACAGGTAGATTCCGACAGGACAGGACAAGGTTGCAGCACACACGATGATAGTCTGGTTCAGGCATGAGACACATAAACAAACAAACAAGAATCCGACAAGGACAGGAGCAGAAACAGAGACAGATATAGGGACCTAATCAGAGGGAAAAAGGGAACAGGTGGGGAACGGGGTGAATGGGTAATTAGGAGGAGACAAGGCACAGCTGGGGAAAAGAGGGGGAGAAAAGGTAACATAACAACGACCAGCAGAGGGAGACAGGGTGAAGGGAAAGGACAGAGACAAGACAACATGACACACACACACACACACACACACACACACACACACACACACACACACACACACACATCTGTATCCAGCGGTCGCTCCCAACTCTCATTTCAATGGCTCATCAAGCCCACTCTCTGCTTTGTTTATTCTTATATGTGAATATATTTCCCCTTCACCATTCCCCACAGTTATTCTCCATCTCTCTATTTCTCTCTCCTACCTTCCTCCTCTCTCTCTCTCTCTTTTTCTCACTCTCTCTCTCCCTCCTCCACTCACCCTCTCTCCTTTCTCTCTCTCCACTGTGTACTACCCTTCTCCTCGGTACACCAATTTCCATATCCTCTCTGGGAAATATAACTAGCATTGTGGGTAATTAGCCAAAAACGGCTAACGTTTTCCTGTTTTATACACTGTGTCCCTCATGCTAATGCAGGCAGATGAGCCTGATGAGATGGCAGAGTTGCTCCCCGTGGAAGGGCTAAACTTCATTGACCATGATTTCACCTCACCGCCAATGACATCAGACCCAAAAGTGCTGACAAAACACTAGTGATGAACACGCAGCAAGGCCCCCTCAGTATACTTGGCACAACACGCCTCACTGTAACAAAGGAACGGTAATGAACACACACAACAACACACCCTTCAAACTATGTACTTGCACCAGGGAGGGAAACGGGTGAGTATGAACAATACACAATGCAACACAGACAATGATTAGTACACATATATAATCTTCATAACAAGGCTAATTCACTGGCTGCACTGTTAGCCTTGCTTGGAAACACAGTTAAAAAAAACAATAGATACACAGTTCAAAAACAATGGATACACAGTTCAAAAAACAATGGATACACAGTTCAAAAACAATGGCTACACAGTTCAAAAAACAATGGATACACAGTTCAAAAACAACGGATACACAGTTAAAAAAAACAATAGATACACCGTTAAAAAACAATGGATACACAGTTAAAAAACAATGGCTGCACAGTCAACAATAAATACACTGTTCATTAACAATAGATACACCGTTAAAAAACAATGGCTGCACAGTCAACAATAAATACACTCTTCATTAACAATAGATACACAGTTCAAAAACAATGGCTGCACAGTCAACAATAAATACACTGTTCATTAACAATAGATACACAGTTCAAAAACAATGGCTACACAGTTCAAAAACAGTCCAAACCCAGCAATAATGAAGGGTGATTAATGAGGAAAAAAGAGGCATACAACTAGTATTTCCTCAAAGGAAAAAAAAATCAAATGAATCTAAGACTAGAGCAGATATGGATGTACAATAAGTGGAATTTGTACATGTCGACTAGTGTTGAAACTGTTTAGTACATTGCAGTTCACTCTCAGGTCCAAATACACTACATCCTTTTTATTTGCTCTGTATATCTTCATGCTCTGGTTTAGTGTGTGTATTTACGACAGCCTCCAGCTATTGCGTTTATCAGGAGTAGTATTGTTATAAACCTGTATGTGAGTGAATGTTACACAAGTCTTTAGTTGTAGATTGCGTGCTGCTCTCCTACGCTATGAGTCAGAGACGTGTGTGTGTGTGTGTGTGTGTGTGTGTGAGTGTATGTGCACATGCATGCGTGTGTGTGTCAGTGGTGTGTGCACGTGTGTGTGTTTGGGCTGTGTTTGGGCTTATTGACGCAGGCACCATAGCATCTGTAGGTTGTTCTGAGCTTGAAATCTGTTTTGGGGCTTATCCTTCCTCTATGCCTCATCGTAAAAAAAGTTGTTGATTTCATACAGGTAGCTTGTCTTTCAGTATCTCATCAATATCAGATAAAACCAACTACCTAGATACAGCATTGTTTTCTTTTGGGGTGTTATTTTATTATTCACACAGATTTGTATTCTCTTAGTAACCTTGTTGCATAGTGACGTGATTAGAATTTAAAAAATGGCAACTAGATTTTTTTATGCTTCTTCATCAGAGTACTGTTTGTAGTCAGTTTGGGTCAGTTAATCCCTCTTCTGGGTCTCCCCACTGCTCTCTAGGTCGCCGAGGCACTCTTCCAGCATGTCTTCTGGCATTATGGCCTTCCAGAGGACATTGTCTCCGACTGTGGCCCCCAATTTACATCTAGAGTATGGAGGGCCTTCTTGGAGAAGCTCGGGGTCACGGTCAGCCTCACCTCCGGGTACCGGCCTCAGTCCAACGGACAGGTGGAGAGGATGAGCTGGGGAGGTTCCTGAGGAGTCACTGTCAGGACCGTCAGGGTGAGTGGACACGATTCCTTCCCTGGGCAGAGTACTCCCGACATCACTCCTACCACAGGGTTGACCCCCTTCCAGTGTGTTTTGGGTTTCCAGCCGGCTCCAGACCTCGGCTTCTGTGTTAGATGAGTGGTTCCGGAGCCTGGAGGAGGTGTGGAGAAACGTGCATGTGAGACTCCAGCGCGCCGTCCATCAAAAGGAATGCACACGTGAGACTCACTGCTACCGCAGTGAGACCTCTGTGTTCCATCCTGGATCTCTACCAGGAACCTCCCACTCCACCTGCCCTGTCAACAAGGTGGCTTACAGGTTACATCTATCACTATCATATCTCACCCTCTTCATGCCTCCCTTCTCAGGCTGGTGGTTCCTGGTCCCCTAGCTGATACTGTCCCCCACGACACACCTCCACCCCCTTGGACATCGAGGGGAGGTCCGGCGTACGCTGTCAGATCCCTACTGGACTCCTGACATTGTGGAGGTCGGCTCCAGTATCTGGTGGACTGGGAGGGGTATGGCCCAGAGGAGCGGTGTTGGGTTCCGGTGGAGGACATTCTGGACCCCAACAGCCGTGATTTCCACATTCGCCGACCAACCCACTCCTTGTCCTTGTCCTCGGGGTCGGCATCATCCTGCGGCTAGGGCCGTGCGTCAGAGGGTGGGTACGGTCACGTCTTCTCCTACTCCTCCCCTGCGGTGTACGACTTCGCCGGAGTACTAACCACCGGTCCTGGGATTCATCCTTACGCACACCTGGCACTCATGACAAAGCGCACCTGTTAATCATTATGATTCACACATCAAATCAAATCAAATTGTATTTATCACATACACATGGTTAGCAGATGTTAATGCGAGTGTAGCGAAATGCTTGTGCTTCTAGTTCTGACAATGCAGTAATAACCAACGAGTAATCTAACCTAACAATTCCAAAACTACTACCTTATACACACAAGTGTAAAGGGATAAAGAATGTGTACATGAAGATATATGAATGAGTGATGGTACAGAACGGCATAGGCAAGATGCAGTAGATGGTATCGAGTACAATATATAGATATGAGATGAGTAATGTAGGGTATGTAAACAAAGTGGCATAGTTTAAAGTGGCTAGTGATACATGGATTACAAAAAGATGCGGTAGATGATATAGAGTACAGTATATACATATACATATGAGATGAGTAATGTAGGGTATGTAAACATTATATTAAGTAGCATTGTTTAAAGTGGCTAGTGATATATTTTTTCCATCAATTTCCATTATTAAAGTGGCTGGAGTTGAGTCAGTGTGTTGGCAGCAGCCACTCAATGTTAGTGGTGGCTGTTTAACAGTCTGATGGCCTTGATATAGAAGCTGTTTTTCAGTCTCTCGGTCCCTGCTTTGATGCACCTGTACTGACCTCGTCTTCTGGATGATAGCAGGGTGGACAGGCAGTGGCTCGGGTGGTTGTTGTCCTTAATGATCTTTATGGCCTTCCTGTGACATCGGGTGGTGTAGGTGTCCTGGAGGGCAGGTAGTTTGCCCCCGGTGATGCGTTGTGCAGACCTCACTACCCTCTGGAGAACCTTACGGTTATGGGCGGAGCAGTTGCCGCACCAGGCGGTGATACAGCCCGACAGGATGCTTTCGATTGTGCATCTGTAGAAGTTTGTGAGTGCTTTTGGCGACAAGCCGAATTTCTTCAGCCTCCTGAGGTTGAAGAGGCGCTGCTGCGCCTTCTTCACGACTCTGTCTGTGTGGGTGGACCAATTCAGTTTGTCCGTGATGTGTACGCTGAGGAACTTAAAACTTACTACCCTCTTCACTACCGTCCAGTCGATGTGGATAGGGGGGTGCTCCCTCTGCTGTTTCCTGAAGTCCACAATCATCTCCTTTGTTTTGTTGACGTTGAGTGTGAGGTTATTTTCCTGACAACACACTCCGAGGGCCCTCACCTCCTCCCTGTAGGCCGTCTCGTCGTTGTTGGTAATCAAGCCTACCACTGTAGTGTCGTCCGCAAACTTGATGATTGAGTTGGAGGCGTGCATGGCCACGCAGTCTTGGGTGAACAGGGAGTACAGGAGAGGGCTCAGAACGCACCCTTGTGGGGCCCCAATGTTGAGGATCAGCGGGGTGGAGATGTTGTTACCTACCCTCACCACCTGGGGGCGGCCCGTCAGGAAGTCCAGTACCAAGTTGCATAGGGCGGGGTCGAGACCCAGGGCCTCGAGCTTGGTGACGAGTTTGGAGGGTACTATGGTGTTAAATGCTGAGCTGTAGTCAATGAACAACATTCTCACATAGGTATTCCTCTTGTCCAGATGGGTTAGGGCAGTGTGCAGTGTGGTTGCGATTGCGTCATCTGTGGACCTATTTGGGCGGTAAGCAATTGGAGTGGGTCTAGGATGTCAGGTAGGGTGGGGGTGATATGGTCATTGACTAGTCTCTCAAAGCACTTCATGATGACGGAAGTGAGTGCTACTGGGAGGTAGTCATTTAGCTCAGTTACCTTAGCTTTCTGTGGAACAAGGACAATGGTGGCCCTCTTGAAGCATGTGGGAACAGCAGACTGGGATAAGGATTGATGGAATATGTCCGTAAACACACCAGCCAGCTGGTCTGCGCATGCTCTGAGGACGCGGCTGGGGATGCCGTCGGGCCTGCAGCCTTGTGAGGGTTAACACGTTTAAATGTTTTACTCACGTCGGCTGCAGTGAAGGAGAGTCCGCAGGTTTTGGTTGCGGGCCGTGTCAGTGGCACTGTATTGTCCTCAAAGCGAGCAAAAAAGTTATTTAGCCTGTCGGGGAGCAAGACATCCTGGTCCGCAACGGGGCTGGTTTTCTTTAGTAATCCGTGATTGACTGTAGACCCTGCCACATACCTCTTGTGTTTGAGCCGTTGGATTGTGACTCTACTTTGTCTCTATACTGACACTTAGCTTGTTACATTCCCAAACCAGAAACCGTGGATTGATGGCAGCATTCGCGTGAAACTGAAAGCGCGAACCCCTGTTTGTATTCGGTCATGTTTCCGGTCACCTTGCCCTGGTTAAAAGCAGGGGTTCAGTTTCACGCGAATGCTGCCATCAATCCACGGTTTCTGGTTTGGGAATGTTTTAATTGTTGCTATGGGTACGACATCGTCAATGCACTTTCTAATGAACTCGCTCACCGAATCAGCGTATTCGTCAATGTTGTTGTTGGACGCAATGCGGAACATATCCCAATCCACGTGATCGAAAAAGTCTTGAATCGTGGAATCAGATTGGTCGGACCAGCGTTGAACAGACCTGAACTGTAGGCTGGGAGCAACAAAATGGAGTTGTTGTCAGCTTTTCCGAAAGGAGGGCGGGGGAGGGCCTTATATGCGTTGCGGAAGTTAGAATAACAATCATCTAGAGTTTTTCCAGCCCTGTTTGCGCAATCGATATGCTGATACGATTTAGGGAGTCTTGTTTTCAGATTAGCCTTGTTAAAATCCCCAGCTACAATGAATGCAGCCTCAGGATATGTGGTTTCCAGTTTGTATTGAGTCAAATAAAGTACGTCCAGGGCCATCGGTGTGTCTGCTTGGGGGGGAATATAATCGAAGAGAATTCCCTTGGAAGATAATGAGGTCGACATTTGATTGTGAGGAATTCTAAGTCAGGTGAACAGAAGGACTTGAGTTCCTGTATGTTGTTATGATCACACCACGTCTCGATAATCATAAGGAATACTCCCCCGCCCCTCTTCTTACCAGAAAGATGGTTGTTTCTGTCGGCGCGATGCGTGAAGAAACCAGCTGGCTGCACAGTCGCCAATTTTCCATGAAGCAAAGAACGTTACAGTCCCTGATGTCTCTCTGGAATGCTACCCTTGCTCGGATTTCGTCAACCTTGTTGGCAAGAGACTGGACATTGGCGAATACTATGCTAGTGAGGGGTGCGCGATGTGCCTGTCTCCGGAGCCTGACCAGAAGACCCCTTCGTTTGCCTCTTTTACGACGTCACTGTTTTGGGTCGCCAGCTAGGATTCGATCCATTGTCCTGGGTGGAAGGCAGAACACAGGATCCGCTTCGGGAAAGTCATATTCCTGGTCGTAATGATGGTGAGTTGACGTTGCTCTTATATTCAGTAGTTCCTCCCGACTGTATGTAGTGAAACCTAAGATTACCTGGGGTACCAATGTAAGAAATAACATGTAAAAAACACAATACTGCATTGTTTCCTAGGAACGCGAAGCGAGGCGGCCATCTCTGTCGGCACCGGAAGTACTGTCGGTGCATGGATGTCATTACCTTCATCCTTTCCTCCCCTTTATATGTCACTCTCTTATGTTTACTCACTAGTTGGTATTATTCAAATAAAAAATAAATAAATTATATAGCCCTTCTTACATCAGCTGATGTCTCAAAGTGCTGTACAGAAACCCAGTCTAAATCCCAAACAGCAAGCAATGCAGGTGTAGAAGCACAGTGTCTAGGAAAAACTCTCTTAGTATTTTGTGTTTTCTTTATTATTTTGGTCAGGCCAGGGTGTGACATGGGTTATTTATGTGGTGTGTTTTGTCTAGGGGTTTTTTATAGGGTATGGGATTGTGGTTAGTGGGGTTGTCTAGAAAAGTCTATGGTTGCCTGGATTGGTTCTCAATCAGAGGCAGGTGTTTACCTGCCTCTGATTGGGAACCATATTTAGGCAGCCATATTCTTTGAGTGTTTCATGGGTGATTGTTCCTGTCTCTGTGTTTGTTTGCACCAGATAAGGCTGTTTAGGTTTTCACGTTACGTTTATTGTTTTGTATTGTTCGTGTTTATCTTTTATTAAACATGTATCGAAATAACCACGCTGCATTTTGGTCCGCCTCTCCTTCATCGGAAGAAAGCCTTAACAAGTAAAGGATTGCAGTAGTCTAACCTAGAAGTAACAAAAGCAAGGATTAATTTTTCTGCATAATTTTTGGACAGAAAGTTTCTGATTTTTGCAATGTTACGTAGATGGAAAAAGCTGTCCTTGAAACAGTCTTGATATGTTCGTCAAAAGAGAGATTAGGGTCCAGAGTAACGTCGAGGTCCTTTTAACCTTTCTGATCTCCCCATCCCGGATCCGGGATCGTGAATACAGACTCAAGCTCATTACCATAACGCAACGTTAACTATTCATGAAAATCGCAAATGAAATGAAATAAATATGCTAGCTCTCAAGCTTAGCCTTTTGTTAACAACACTGTCATCTCAGATTTTCAAAATATGCTTCTCAACCATTGCAAAACAAGCATTTGTGTAACAGTATTGATGGCTAACGTAGCATTTAGCATTAGCATTCAGCTGGCAACATTTACACAAAAAAACAGAAAAGCATTCAAATAAAATCATTTACCTTTGAAGAACTTCAGATGTTTTCAATGAGGAGACTCTCAGATAGCAAATGTTCAGTTTTTCCTGAAAGATTATTTGTTTAGGACAAATCGCTCCGTTTTCTGCGTCACGTTTAGCTATGAAAAAACCCCTGTATCCAGGATTGTGTAAATCTATCAGCAAGCTCATTAGCATAACACAACGTTAACTATTTATGAAAATCGCAAATGAAATGAAATAAATATGCCATCTCTCAAGCTTAGCCTTTTGTAAACAACACTGTCATCTCAGATTTTCAAAATATGCTTCTCAACCATAGGAAAACAATCATTTGTGTAAAAGTAGCTAGCTAGCGTTAGCATTTCGCGTTAGCATTTAGCGTTAGCATTAGCGTTAGCATCCAGCACGCAACATTAACAAAAACATAAAAGCCTTCAAATAAAATCATTTACCTTTGAAGAACTTCTGATGTTTTCAATGAGGATACTCTCAGTTAGATAGCAGATGCTCAGTTTTTCCAAAAAGATTCCTTGTGTATTAGAAATAGCTCCGTTTTATACATCACATTTGGCTACCAAAAAAAATCTGAAAATTCAGTCCTCAAAACGCGAACTTTTTTCCAAATTAACTCCATAATATTGACTGAAAACATGGCAAACGTTGTTTAGAATCAATCATCAAGGTGTTTTTCACATATCTCTTCATTGATACATCGTTCTTGGACACATGCTTTCTCCCCTGAATCAAATGGTAAAGTAGAAGCAGCTGGCAATTGCGCACCGAATTCGACGCAGGACACCAGGCGGACACTTGGAAAATGTAGTCTCTTATGGTCAATCTTCCAATGATATGCCTACAAATACGTCACAATGCTGCTAAGACCTTGGGCGAACGACAGAAAGTGTAGGCTCATTCGTTGCGCAATCACAGCCATATAAGGAGAGAATGGAAAACAGAGCTTCAGAAATTCTGCTAATTCCTGGGTGATGCATCATCTTGGTTTCGCCTGTAGAATGAGTTCTGGGCACTTACAGACAAAATCTTTGCAGATTCTGAAACTTCAGAGTGTTTTCTTTCCAAAACTGTCAAGAATATAAAACGGGAACGTTTTTTATCCAAAAATGAAATAGCGCCCCTAGAGCTCTAACAGGTTAAAGTTTTTTTTGAGACGATTAATTGTCAGATTCAACAGAAGATCTCTTTGTTTCTTGGGACAAAAAACAAGCATCTCTGTTTTGTCTGAGTTTAAAAGTAGAAAGTTTGCAGCCATCCACTTCCTTATGTCTGAAACACAGGCTTCTTGCGAGGGCAATTTTGGGGCTTCACCATGTTTCATTGAAATGTACAGCTGTGTGTCATCCGCATAGCAATGAAAGTTAACATTATGTTTTCGAATGACATCCCCTAGAGGTAAAATATATAGAGTGAAAACAATAGTGTTCCTAAAACGGAACCTTGAGGAACACCAACATTTACAGTTGATTTGTCAGAGGACAAACCATTCACAGAGACAAACTGATATCTTTCCAACAGATAAGATCTAAACCAGGCCAGAACTTGCCCGTGTAGACCAATTTGGGTTTCCAATCTCTCCAAAAGAATGTGATGATCGATGATATCAAAAGCAGCACTAAGGCCTAGGAGCACGAGGACAGATGCAGAGCCTCAGTCTGACGCCATGAAAAGGTCCTTTACCACCTTCGCTATTGCAGTCTCAGTGCTTTGATGGGGTCTAAAACCAGACTGAAGCATTTCATATACGTTGTTTGTCTTCAGGAAGGCAGTGAGTTGCTGCTCAACAACTTTTTCTAAAATATTTGAGAGGAATGGAAGATTCGATATAGGCCGATAGGTTTTTATATTTTCTGGGTTTGCCTTTTTCAAGAGAGGCTTTATTACTGGCACTTTTAGTGAGTTTGGTACACATCTGGTGGATAGAGAGCCATTTATTATGTTCAACATAGGACGGCCAAGCACAGGAAGCAGCTCTTTCAGTTGTTTAGTTGGGATAGGGTCCAGTATGCAGCTTGAAGGTTTAGAGGCCATGATTATTTTCATCATTGTGTCAAGAGATATAGTACTAAAACACTTGAGTGTCTCTCTTCATCCTAGGTCCTGGCAGAGTTGTGCAGACTCAGGACAACTGAGCTTTGGAGGAGTTTGAAGTTCACAAATTTATTACTGCTGAAGTGAAAGCCATCCTCACTTGGGGAATGCTGCTTTTTAGTTCGCTTTGCGACAGTATCAAAAATAAATTTCGGATTGTTCTTATTTTCCTCAATTAAGTTGGAAAAATAGGATGATCGAGCAGCAGTAAGGGCTCTTCAATACTGCACGGTACTGTCTTTCCAAGCTAGTCGTAAGACTTCCAGTTTGGTGTGGCCCCATTTCCGCTCCAATTTTCTGGAAGCTTGCTTCAGAGCTCGCGTATTTTCTGTCTCCCAGGGAGAGTTTCTTATGACAAATGTTTTTAGTTTTTAGGGGTGCAACTGCATCTAGGGTTTTGCGCAAGGTTAAATTGAGTTCCTCATTCAGGTGGTTAACTGATTTTTGTCCTCTGACATCCTTGGGTAGGCAGAGGGAGTCTGGAAGGGCATCAAGGAATCTTTGGGTTGTGTGAGAATTTATAGCACGACTTTTGATGCTCCTTGGTTGGGGTCTGAGCAGATTATTTGTTGCGATTGCAAACGTAATAAAATGGTCGTCCGATAGTCCAGGATTATGAGGAAAAACATTAAGATCCACAGCGTTTATTCCATGGGACAAAACTAGGTACAGAGTATGACTAGGTCCAGAGACATGTGGGACAAAACCCACTGAGTCGATGATGGCTCCGAAAGCCTTTTGGAGTAGGTTTGCTAACTTTTCCATGTGAATATTAAAATCACAAAAAATTAGAATATTATCTGCTATGACTACAAGGCTATTATTCTTGTGTATCGGCATGTAGACATGGAATTGTTTTGTTTTATTAAACATTTCACCTGCTTCCCGACTCACAGCTCCATAAAAAAAAAACGTTAGACTGAAGGTTAATGCATTTTGAATGACTCAATATTTTTGTGAATGAGAAATCGCTGGAAGTAAAGTATCTAATTTGCATGTCAGGGTAATTGCAAATGCACCCAAGTTTTATAGCTTGATGAGTCACAAGCTTGATGTAGTCATTGCGTGCTGAGAATATGGGACCAAATGCTAAACTTTTGACTACTTTATTGATCATCTTTAGGTGTGTCAAATGTTTTTAATTACCTGCAAGCACACCCCGGTAATAGCTGAATTGGGCTTAATGAATACATTATCTTTCCGTTGCCTCTGTAAAAACGCTAACGCTTCGTGGGGAGTAAACACATCGTCTAAACACTTGTATCACAGAAAGGGAGGAAAGAACTTCATTTTGATGGGTGTTCATTTATTGTGGAATTGAAAAGAAATTTAACTTAATACAGTTGAAATGTTAACAAATGCACTGAAAGGAACAATTTCCAATAATTTACACTCGGCTATAATGATATAATATCTGATCTCGCAAACAATAAAAAGTATGTGTACTGTATAATCTAGAGCCAATCCTGTTTTTTAATCCGACGGTATCCTGCTATTGACACTTGTTGAATAATGCAACAGAACATGACAACAGTAGGCAATGTAGACAGCGCAGGTGAGTTCCGGTAGGCACTGCACTGAATTGCTGCCATTGTACTGGCTCGTGACCAATTCTCGTTATTTCATGTGTTTTTTTTGTATTGCACATGTTTCTGCCATTTCCTATGATCGTAAATAGCTTCTGAACATCAGAACAGTGATCACTAACATTGATTTGGATGAAGATTCTGCGACTGCTCACCCCGGACCAGGCCCTGAGTCTTAGAAAAGGTAGAAACCACATAAGAGAGGCTGACATGCATGCACGCTTGGTGTGACCTTAGATCAGGGGTGTCAAACTCAAATACCCAGTGGGCCAAAATGTAAAACCTGAACAAAGTCACGGGCCAACATTGAACAAATTAACCTTTTAATATGGACCCAAACAAGTTTTGCTTTAACATTGAATATGGAACAAGCATCGCTTATTACCATACAATATATAATTTAATAGTGGAGACATGCAAAATCGAATTTCAAATGAAAAAACACATCAATGGCATTCATTTATTAAATAAATAAAATTTAAATAAAAATTGTATGCCTCTTTTCTATTTGCAGCCTTCTGATTTAAATACCAAAATAAACTTTTTCCACTGGCTAATAATTTTACAAATAAAATTATAATAAATCAATCAACCATTCAAGCCCATGCCTTGTAGCAAGAAAAAGTGCATAAAGAAAACGTTAATTATTGCACACTGGTCTAATCTGATGTGCCCAAGCCAGATACCTGGCATCTCTTCTTGGATGCTAGTTCATCAATGTCTGGGCTCAAGCTCTGAGCTGAAGAAATCCTCAGTATCGAGCGAAGATGTTCATCAGTCAGACGTCTCCTGTGAGTTGTTTTGGTCATCTTCATCGAGGAGAAAAGTTGCTCGCATAGATAAGTGCTGCCGAACATGGAGAGCATCTGAGCAGCTTGGGTGCGGAGCTGAGGCATTGTGTCAGGGATGAACCGTGGAAACTGTGCGGCGCCCACAGCATCATACTTTGACTTCAGCGTGTCGTTGCACTGGAGTTCAATCAGCTCCATTTGGATGTTGGTTGGTGCCTTTTCCACATCAACTGCGAAGGGATTACTAAGCAGTTCAAACTTGCATTTCTGGGCATCGAAGTCGGCAAATCGCCGGCTAAACTCAGCGGCGAGAACACTGAGTTTTTCAGCAAACTGTGCGCATGGGAACACGGCGGTAGAGATCTGCGCTTTTATGGATTGGCAGCAGGGAAAATGGCAAGGGTTTCCTTGCAGCATCTGATTCTCCCACAGGCACAGTTTAGTTTTGAAGGCCCTCACTGCAGCGTACATGTCTGTGATGATGCGCCCCCGCCCCTGAAGCTGCAGGTTCAGCGCATCGAGATGGCTCGAGATGTCACAGAGAAAGGCCAGCTCACACAGGAACTTTTGCTCCCGGAGCTCTGCTGTATCCTTCCCTTTGGTTTCCAGGAATTGACATATTTCCTCACGCAGCTCGAAACATCTGTTCAGTACTTTTCCTCTGCTTAGCCATCTCACCTCTGTGTGATACGGCACGTCTGCGTATTCCGAACCACACTCCTCCAGAAAAGATTTAAACTGGCGGTGATTTAGACCTTTGGCTCTTATAAAGTTAACTACCTGTGTTACTGTGGTCATAACATGTTCCATCTTTAGGGCTTTGGCACACAGTGCTTCCTGATGTATGATGCAGTGGTAAACAGTTAGCTCACCTGCACAGTTCTCTTCCCGCATCTTCTCCCGAACCATGCCCACCAGTCCACTCTTTTTACCGCACATCGCTGGCGCACCATCTGTCGTTAATCCAACGAGTTTATCCCACGGCAGCTTTATTTCAGTTACACATTTGGAAACCTCCTCAAAGATTTCCTTTCCTGTGGTTGTGCCATGCATTGATTTGAATCCTAATAGCTCCTCCGTAATACACAGATTTGAGTCCACTCCCACGGATGAAGACTGACAGCTGAGCAGTATCAGATGCGTCGCAGCTCTCATCCACAGCGAGGGAGAACGCAACAAAATCTTTTCCCTTTTCCATCAGCTGGTCATACAGATTGGTGGCAAGATCACATGTGCGATCAGCTACTGTGTTCCTGCTCAGGCTCACGTTTGAAAATGCTTGTTTTTTCTCTGGGCATACGAGGTCACAAACCTTCATCATGCACTTTTTCATGAACTCTCCCTCATTAAAGGGCCGGGCTGATTTTGCGATCTCTGCTGCCACTATATAACTAGCCTTTACAGCAGCCTCGCTTTGTGATGTGGCTTTTTTAAACATATTCTGTTGTGAAACCAAACTTCTTTCCATCTCCTCTACTTTCTGGCTCCTTTGAGTCATGTCCAGGTCCTTGTATTTGTCATGGTGTTTCGTTTCATAGTGTCGTCTAATGTTGTACTCCTTACTTACAGCCACGTTGACTCCACAAACAAGACAAACAGGTTTGTCTTTTACATATGTAAACAGATATTCTGCCTCCCACTTGTCCAGAAAGCTCCTGTTTTCTGCCTTTCTTTTCGCCATTTTTGGGAAGGGTTAGCTCGCTGACAGTTGTAGCGTCTATGTTGCTATGACTACTGTCACAGAGGAGAGAGCGTTTCTGGGTCCTGTCCTGATTGGCGCGCGAAAATAGCAGAGCATTATGGGATTCGTAGTATTAGTGGTGAATGCGCTGTATAATACCGGCGGGCCAGCTCTAGTAGTAATTTGGTATTGTCTCGCGGGCCAAATATAATTACCCCGCGGGCCAAATTTGGCCCACGGGCCAGAGTTTGACACCCATGCCTTAGATTGTAAACTGTCAAGGTCAAAAAACAGTTGTAAAGTTGGGGAGAGGTCTATGTCATGACGTGGCCATCTTTGGGTGCAGCGAGCACCATCTCTCTCTCTCTCACAGGAAAACAAAGGAACCTATTCCACATCACAGAACTTGAGAACTGAACAATGTCCACGTTTTGGAGAATGTGTACATGGTGGGGGAAGAATACAGCTACGACCTGTCCATTTTGTTTAATGTTTGTGAAACTCATGAGAGACAATACAGCCACATTACCATAACTCTGTTTATACAAGAGTCTCAGTTGTGAGGCTTGCATCTAATTGTTGTATAAAATGAATGAGTAAAGATGAAACTATTTGTGAAATTATGTAATGTGATTTTAAACTGTTTAACTTTTTATGGCTGCAGGGGCAGTATTGAGAAGCTTGGATGAAAAGGTGCCCATTGTAAACGGCCAGCTCCTCAGTCTCAGTTGCTAATATATGCATATTATTATTAGTATTAGATAGAAAACATTCTAAAGTTTCCAAAACTGTCAAAATATTGTCTGTGGGTATAACAGAACTAATATTGCAGGCGAAACCCTGAGGAAAATCAAAACAGGAAGTGGCTTCTACTTTCTACTTTGTTCCATAGCCTCCCTTTGCTGGATTTAAAGGGATATGAACCAGATTCCTTTTCCTATCGCTTCCTCAAGGTGTCAACAGTCTTCAGACATAGTTTCAGGCTTTTATTTTGAAAAATGAGCCAGAACGATAACATCGCATCAATTGGTCACATGAGTTTTGCTCGCGCAACAGAGTTTGGATATGTATTTATTTTCTCTCTCCTTCTGTGAAATACATTTGCGGTTGATATATTATCCATTATATATTTTAAAAACAACCTGAGGATTGATTATAAAAAACGTTCGACATATTTCTGTGGACATTATGGAAACTATTTGGAATTGTCGTCTGCGTTGTCTGACCGCTTTTTCCTGTGGATTTCTGAACATAACGCGACAAACAAACGGAGGTATTTTGGATATAAAAATAATCTTTATGGGAGTCTCGTGAGTGAAAACATTTGAAGATCATCAAAGGTAAACTATTAATTTGATTGCTTTTCTGATTTTTGTGACCAAGCTTCCTGATGCTAAGTGTACTTAATGTGTTGTCGTGCGATCGATGAATTTACACAAACGCTTGGATTGCTTTGGCTGTAAAGCATAATTTCAAAATCTGACACGACAGGTGGATTAACAAAAGGCTAAGCTGTGTTTTCCTATATTGCACTTGTGATTTCATGAATATAAATATTTGTAGTAATATTTATTGAATGTAGCGCTATGCTATTCAGCGGTTGTTGATGACACTTATCCCGATAGGGGGATTGCAGCCATAACAAGTTAATGAAGGAAACTCCAATTCACTTTGGAGTTTAACTAAGTCATAGGCCCGCCCCATGAGCACAGACATTGATCTGGCATCATGGAACAGCCCTCTACTACGGTTCTGGAAATAACCCCCACCTTAGGAATGAGTAGAGACCATATAGAGACCACCTTAGTTTGAGTAGAGACCATGCATTCCTCGTTGCTGAATTCTTAACCATACCGGTTAACCTGTAGTGACGCCCAGCCCGTGAACGGGCTGTTATCATCATCTGACACTAATTAGCATAACGCAACGGACATAAATCTTCCTAGAAAATCTTCCTATTCATGAAAATCACAAGTAAAATATATTGGAACACAGCTTAGCCTTTTGCTAATCACCCTGTCATCTCAGATTTTCAAAATATGCTTTACAGCCAACGCTAGACAAGCATTTGTGTAAGTTTATCATAGCCTAGCATAGCATTATCCCTTGCTAGCAGCAGGCAAACTTGTCACGGAAATCAGAAAAGCAATCAAATTAAATAGTTTACCTCTGATGAACTTCGGATGTTTTCACTCACGAGACTCCCAGGTAGACAGCCATAGTTTATTTTTTCCCAATAGATTATTTTTGTAGGCGAAATAGCTCCATTTGTTCTTCACGTTTGGCTGAGATATCGCCCGGAAATTGTGGTCACCACAAAAAATATTCCAAATTAGCTCCATAATATCGACAGAAACATGGCAAACATTGTTTAGAATCCATCCTCAAGGTGTTTTTCTAATATCTTTTTGATAAGATATCAGTCGGGACAATTCGTTTTTCACTCTGACCGATTGGAGTAATGGCTACCTCTGTATTTTACGCGAGAATCTCTCTCGGAGCCACCATGTGACCACTTACGCAATGTGGCTGCCTACGGCTATTCTTCAACAGAAATGCGTAAAACTACGTCACAATGCTATAGACACCTTGGGGAATACATAGAAAGTGTAAGCTCGTTGATGGTACATTCACAGCTGAATAGGGAGTCATTGGAACGCTGCGCTTTCAAAACCTGGGGCACTTCCGGATTGGATTTTTCTCAGGCTTTCGCCTGCAACATCAGTTCTGTTATACTCACAGACAATATCTTTACAGTTTAGGAAATGTTAGAGTGTTTTCTATCCAAAGCTGTCAATTATATGCATATTCTAGCATCTTTTCCTGACAAAATATCCTGTTTAAAACGGGAACCTTTTTTTTCCAAAAATGAAAATACTGCCCCCTAACACCAAGAGGTTCATTAAACTCTGAGACTATCGATATCGACAGAATGAAAGCAAATCTTCGATACTAATTACTAGTCTGCAGCTAGGAATTCTGTACCACTGAACCCGAAGACCGACAACCGCAGAAACATCTATCTATAAGAACATTTCTGAATGTTACTCTGAAGTATTCATTCTAACCAAAGACTCCAGGGACGCAGAGAGAATCTCGGATGAACTCTCCAACAGAAAAGGACGATTCCAACAGAGATCACGACGACACACTGAGCGTAAAAATATATACATTGCAATTATTCCCGAATGAGTGAGCGTTCATGTGCAAAGAATTAGCATTTCAATTGTTAGAATTATCAACTGTGTAGTGTCTTTTGTCTTTCGCGCCCTTCTCAGTCCCTTTGTCTACTAAGCCGCCATACCGGTTTAGCCCACTAGAGCACATCTGCTATCATTTCATTGTAACCATATCTACTTTGTTGTTTGTTTATGCATTTCTGTGATTATTTAGTTAGTTAATAAGTAAATGATTGAGACAATTGATGTATGGATGATTCATAGTGAAAAGTGGGTTCGTGCAGATAACCAACAATTTACAACATTTGCAATGAGAATAACGTGAGGTAAAGAATAATTCATTAATTAGAAGACACATTTATCAGATATTAAAATATCTGAAAAGTTGTATTAGGAAAATTCTGACTTTGTAATCTGACTATTTTCCTTGGTGTCCCGACTTCCTAGTGTTGGAATCGGCTAAACTTTGATCATTGAGGTAGTAAATGAATGATAGGAGATGAAAGAGACTGGTTATGTTAGAAGTTAATGGTTCTCTGAAGAAAGACAGCAGGCTTTGGAATGTGTTTGATGGAGGAGAGGAGAGCAATGTGTTGATGTAGGGAAGACAGATGGATATCTGTGGATTAGGTGAAGGAGGGGTTTAGGTCAGGAGGTGAGGAGTGAGGTCAGTTCCCCTTAAGGGGAGTAATCAGGGTTAGTATCTGGTTACCTTCTTTCCTGTGGAGCCATAAATTGTAAGGAGGAGGAGTGTCTTAAGTAGGATGTATATAAACTGTGAGGTCTGAAATGTTTACCTGTTGAAGCGAACGTCGAATAGACACGCGACGAGGTTCACCCGTCTACAACAGCAACACGTGCTAAATGACTACACTAAACTTGCCACAGCTTTGAAAATTGAATTCAGTGGCTCTGTGACTCGCAAACACGATAGCTCACTGGCTAACACCATCAAACAAGCTCGAAACGAACACGCACAAGCTTACTATCATAGGCTTCGTTCAGCTTACTTTGGCCTACTCAATGATACAGGAATGGAAGAGCTGTTACCATTCAAACAAATGTTTCTGTCGAACATGTATCCAACCTTCACTACCTACTTGGGCCCTGCAGCTCCTGTTTGCTTGCATATCTTACAACACAGAGAGCTTGCAAGCACAGCTTTTGAGGCATCAAAAGTTCACAACGCTAAAGTTCACAGGGCTAAGAGCCCTGACCACTCGGGTTTGAAGTTTGACCAGGAGCACTCACTCCTGTTAGAGGGTGCATTATCAGGTATTGTAGCATTGAGAGATGACACACAACAACGGTTTCTAGCACGAAACCATGATTCCAATAACCTCCACGGTCAAAATAACTGTAAAGTACGTTGCCATCAAAACGACTACCTCTACAATCAACTTGTTTTCTCTACGTTCCTGCACCCAACCCACAAAAAGTGCCAGAGCACAAGGGTAACAAAGGGTTGAAGGACGATCAAAACGTAGGCCAATGTTCTCCAGAAGTTCCACTACGGGAAGAACTGAAGAGAGAACAATTTGAGAAAAGGGTAAAAGATAAGTCACAAGGACTAGACGGGAAATTACCAGACACCAGGTCCGCAGGAATTAACACCCATAGCAAGGACGTTAAAGTTCAAATTTCTCCCGCTCTCTTTCGAGACCCTATCCAGGGCCCGCTTGACTCTTGACTCTGATACAAAGGTTGCGAAGAAAAGGTCAAACGCTTCGTTAAGGCCAAGCCCACTCAAAATCTGAAGTCGATCTGCTTCCACCTTGAACAGAAATGGCACATCACGTCATTGCGAACGACCACTCCACTTTGTGGGGAATATGTCCACTAAACACAAATCTAAATGCCCATACCTGGAAACAGTCCTGGAGGACTGCTTAACTTGTCATGCGCTAATCGATTCGGGCACGACAATATCACTCATCTCTCAAACATTGTTTGATGATCTCAAAAGGGTTTTGAAGCCAACTAAACATTGGTTTAAAGTGGAACAATGCAACACTATACTTCAAGGTATCACTCTCACATGGAGAGTCATGCTGAAACTACACTTCCAGGACGTATCGCTTGTTCACCCTGTGTATGTTACCAGCCTCGAAACTGTACCCCTGCTACTTGGAGCAGACTTGATGGATCGGTTACTCCCATTGATGGATTGGAAAACCAACCAGGTATGGTCACAGGCCACAGTACCTTCTCCACTTACCACACTGTTTTCCCCTAACTCTAGCTGCAACGCAGTCATTCATGAGGGGTATCTGTGGAAAGAACCCCTTGGGAAAAATACGTTTAGAAATCTCTTGGTGCAGAATCTGATCCAAGGAGATATTCCGATATCTCGACACATTCCATCAGCCAACCTGATTGACCATTATTTTCATGATTTCGAGCCAGCTACAGTGAGGGAAAAAACGATTTGATCTCCTGCTGATTTTTTACTTTTAATGGTAGGTTTATTTGAACAGTGAGAGACAGAATAACAACAACAAAAAACAGAAACGCATGTCAAAAATGTTATAAATTGATTTGCATTTTAATGAGGGAAATAAGTATTTGACCCCCTTTCAATCAGAAAGATTTCTGGCTACCAGGTGTCTTTTATACAGGTAATGAGCTGAGATTAGGAGCACACTCTTAAAGGGAGTGCTCCTAATCTCAGCTTGTTACCTGTATAAAAGACACCTGTCCACAGAAGCAATCAATCAATCAGATTCCAAACTCTCCACCATGGCCAAGACCAAAGAGCTCTCCAAGGATGTCAGGGACAAGATTGTAGACTTACACAAGGCTGGAATGGGCTACAAGACCATCGCCAAGCAGCTTGGTGAGAAGGTGACAACAGTTGGTGTGATTATTCGCAAATGGAAGAAACACAAAATAACTTTCAATCTCCCTCTGCCTGGGGCTCCATGCAAGATCTCACCTCGTGGAGTTGCGATGATCATGAGAACGGTGAGGAATCAGCCCAGAACTACACAGGAGGATCTTGTCAATGATCTCAAGGCAGCTGGGACCATAGTCACCAAGAAAACAATTGGTAACACACTATGCCGTGAAGGACTGAAATCCTGCAGCGCCCGCAAGGTCCCCCTGCTCAAGAAAGCACATATACATGCCTGTCTGAGGTTTGCCAATGAACATCTGAATTATTCAAAGGACAACTTAGTGAAAGTGTTGTGGTCAGATGAGACCAAAATGGAGCTCTTTGGCATCAACTCAACTCGCCGTGTTTGGAGGAGGAGGAATGCTGCATATGACCCCAAGAACACCATCCCCACCGTCAAACATGGAGGTGGAAACATTATGCTTTGGGGATATTTTTCTGCTAAGGGGACAGGACAACTTCACCGCATCAAAGGGACGATGGACAGGGTCATGTACCATCAACTGTGTATTGTCTTTTGTCTTTTACGCCCTTCTCAGTTCCTTTGTCTACCAAGCCTCGATACCGGTTTAGCCCACTAGGGCACATCCCCTATCATTTCCTTGTAACCATATCTACTTTGTTTGTTTATGCATTTCTGTGATTATTTAGTTAGTTCATAAATAAATGATTGAGACAATTGATGTGTTGATGATTCATAGGGAAGACTGGGTTTGTGCAGATAACCAACAACTTACAACGTTTGGAATACCAAAGAATAATTCATTAATTAGAAGACTAATTGATCAGATATTAAAATATCTGAAAAGTTGTATTATAACTTTGTAATCTGAATATTTTCCTTGGTGCCCCGACTTCCTAGTTAATTACATTTACATTATTAGAATAATCACGTAATAATTACAGAGAATTGTTTTGATAAAACAACAGTCTTCAGTTTAATGATGCAAAAGACACAAAATATATGACACTTGTTTGTGATAAATAAATGCTGGGCCTCCCGAGTAGTGCAGTGGTCTAAGGCACTGCATCGCAGTGTTGTGACATCACTATAGCCTTGGGTTGGATCCTAGGCTGTGTCATTATCGGCCGTGACTGGGAGTCCTATAGGGTGGCACACAATTGGCCCAGCGTCGTCCGGGTTCGAGGAGGGTTGGGCCGGGGGGGCTTTACTTGGCTCATTGCGCTCTAGCGACTCTTTGTGGAGGGCCGGGCGCCTACAGGCTGATTTCGGTCGTCAGTTGAACGGTGTTTCCTCTGACACATCGATATGGTTGGCTTCTGGGTTAAGCGAATGGGTGTTAAGAAGCGCAGTTTAGCAGGATATATTTCCGAGGACACATGACTTGACCTTCGCCTCTCACAAGCCTGTTGGGGAGTTGCAGCGATGAGACAAGCTCGCAATCACAACATTGGGGAGAAAAATGGGGTTAAAATGACAACAACAAAAATGCTTTTTTAGACAACACACTCCACAAAGCAAGTCCTACAGGCTCTAGTTTTATCTTATCTTGATAATTGTCCAGTCATATGGCCGGTCAAATGTTGCAAAGGAGGACCTAGTTAAGTTGCAGCTGGCCCAGAACAGAGCGGCAGTTCTTGCTCTTCATTGCAATCAATAATATGCATGTCAGTCTCTGGCTAAGATTTGAGGAAAGACTGACTGCATAGCTTCTTGTCTTTATAAGAAACATTCATGTGTTTTAAATTCCAAATTGTTTGTGTAGTCAACTTATACATAGCAGTGACACACACTGTTACACCACAAGATATGCCACCAGGGGTCTTTTCACAGTACCCAGGTCCAGAACAAATACAAGGAAGTGTACAGTGTTATACAGAGTCATGATTGAGTGGAACTCCCTTCCACCTCACATAGCACAAGTGAACAGCAAATCTGGTTTAATGAAGAAAAAAAATCAACACCTCACGGCACAATGCCTCTCCCCCATGTGATCTACTTTTTGTGTGTATGCTCTGACATGTACAGTATGTGTAACTGATAGATGCAAACACACATGTTAATGTTTTTAAATGTATTTCAATTGTAAAGTATTTTGTCTGTAATGTATTTTTCGGTTATCCTAATAAAATCGAATAAAAACTCTGACGAAACCGCCTATTCCCTCCGTTTATTTGGTGAACCAACCGGACGAGCTCCGTACATGGTTGAAAAACTAGTTTTTATGATTCCAACCTAAGTGTATGTAAACTTCCCACTTCAACTCTATGTAAATATGATATTTCCAATTTGTTGTTTTTAATACATTTGCAAAAATGTATAAAAACCTGTTTTTGCTTTGACATTATGGGGTATTGTGTGTAGATTGATGAGGGACAAAACAACAATTTAATCAATTTCAGAATAAGGCTGTAACGTAACCAAATGTGGAAAAAGTCAAAGGGTCTGAATACTTTCCGAATGCACTGTATTGCCTAATTTTGTCTGTCAAACAGGTAGGCCTACTTCTTTGTTTCTTAATAGGAAGAAATAGGCTCCAACCGAAAGCCCTCTTGTTACTAAAGTCTAATTAAAATGAAGATGATTGAAAGAAAATATGGCTACTCAAATTTGCCTATTTCTGACTGATTGTACCACAGCTCCTGGCTTAAGTTTCAGCACCACAGTGTAAGTTTCTCAAATCTGACTTCTTGTGAGGTCAATAACTCTGATAAATACATCATGGGCAAGAAACATATTGTTTTTAGTCAAATCAATCATAGTAGCAGCAAGCTATCAAAGTTGACCTCCAGTCCTCCTTCTCATTTTCGTGCCCTCCTTATCAAACTGAACAGAACATAGCTCATAGGCTCGTCCATGTGAAACAGTGCATTTTTTTTGGACTAGGGCTAATAAAAATAAAACAATTGAAGCTTTTGACTTTCCTCCTGAACTGCCACTGTAGGCCTACACAGCACAATCATTGGTTAGATAAAGCAGAGCAGGCCAGGGCTCAGGGTTGGAATATCCATTGCATTAGTTTTATTTACACTATTCCATCAGCTATCTTAGAAATATAGCTTTGCTCTTCTCCGAGCATGCACTTCGTGGCCTATAGCCTAAAAGGGCACTTGATATTGTGCGCCCATCTGAGAATCAGAGATGAGGTGCGTCATTGTGCACACATCGATATATACTGTAGCCTAATAAGCAACTAATTCTAAAACACTGAGAAATGTTGACATTTCATCAATTACAAATTGCATGACTCTCCCCTGGACTATATATTTTTTAAACTAACCACTCCCCTTGACTGAAAAAGCATGACCGTCCCCCATTTTCCTCCAGGTAATCATTCTGTACATTTCTATCCATCCCTCACATCAGACAGTTCGGAGGGGGGTACGTCTCCAGGAAGGCTCAGCTGCGACCTCCTTAGGTAGTGGTTGAGATGTGACCAGTTCGCAAGTTTACGTTACAGAAGAAGGTCTAGCTGAGGGTATTTTTGTGAAATCTCTAGGCATTCTCTTGTAGTGAGTATAGGGCCTAAGGTATAAGGCATTGTTTTCATATGGCATCTCAAAGAAACCAGGATGTCAGGTTATTTGCTGTTTTTGACTAACTTAGCCCCCGAAGATGTGCATATTTCCCTAGGCAAGACAATGTTATGTCTCTTTTTAGCATTTGGACATATTCTCCACTAATGATATTGGATTATGAAGTTAGCAAACTCTGCAGGGAGTGAAAAGCCTCATTTTCATGGTAGAAACTGTTTACTTTCCGTGGCAGCTCAGTGACCAGAACCAATTCATTACGTCAAACACCAACTTGGAGATAATTGTTGTAGCTTGTGATCTTGGAGAAAACAACCAGCCACCTTGTCTTCTTCGTAGCATAAGGCCACAGAGGCGTTAATGAGCAGCGCTCTGTTCCACAACACACACAAAAAGACAGTTATTCAAAAGGCAAGAAAGCTGTACCTTGAACTGAACCTCCTCCTCAATGTATTATGGTTTCTCTAATTGTCTAATATAATTACTTTGGAGATACATAATCAGTCAGTGACCTCAACCTCTCCCTACACTCGGCTCCCAGAATTATACTGTCACAACACAGCTAACCTGAGCTTCCAGGGGCCACGTTTTATAGCCAGTGTGGAGATCTTAGGCTTTGTGTTTTGTTTGGCTCATATAAGCTAGATCCTATACACGAGGGGAAATACACAACAAGTGTGACAAAATGGACAAGCTGATTTTCTTAACGGGAGGGTATGTGAGTTTACTGTAGAAAGATGGCTATATCTGGTGTCTTGTGGCAGACAGGGTGCTTAGAGAGTCGGTTCAACGTATCCAAGGGTTTATGGGAAGGCAGTCCAGACAGAAGCGCGGATGTGAGCCTTAGGGCTATGACGAGGGATTAAGAGAAAGAAAGGGAGAGCGAGAATGAAAGATTTTTTAAAAAAGAGAATGAAAGAAAGCTAGAGATAAGAGTCAGAGAACATTTTAAGGCTACACTTTTGAAACTCCAATAAAGCCAGCAGGCTCGGGGCTGCTTTGGAAAATGGATAATGGGCTTTCAGTGTTGGAGGAAACCAGAGGCCAGTGGAGCGGCGGACAGGGATGCGGGCCCAGCAGAGGGGTCTGGCAGAGCTAAACCTTAGCATGGTCAGCCCAGTGTGAGAGAGCTAATTTGCCATGGTTAAGATTTCTGAACTGGAGCTCAGCTGGGTTGAGCAACACACCAGCTCGCCTTCTGATTCTCTCTGGGCTTTTCCACAATCTCCACAACGTCTTATGAATATATTCTAATATAGTAAGCAGTAGATCATACGGAATAATTCACGATATCATACTGTATCATATGTACAGCTATTCTTGCATATTGGAGGCAACTGCAATCTATACGGTTGAGTGGGTAGTCCTATATAGTACAAACGGCTGCATAAACAGTATGGAGTAAAGTCATTGCAGATATGTGTCTCTTGGGTGATACTACACACAATACACACACACACAAACTACCCTGCTCCCCAACCCTGTGGTAATGACAGTAGTCCCCCGCTGTTGCGTCCCTCCTTGCTCCTCTGAGCCTCAATATTAACATAAAAGTTGCATGCAAAGAACCAGGAAGTGCTTCCGACCATGATATTCCTTCTACCCTGCTTATCCCGATGTGCCAGACTAGTTTAACCTAGCCTAAAGGCCTGTAGCAGCCCAGCCATACGTATGCCTCCTGTTTACCGGCAGTGGAATATGCAATGCTGTGTGAAAAAACATCTCCTCTCGGGATGTATACTGACTATGATCCCCGAAGTGTCTCTTCCGGGTGCAATCAGTGTTTCAACAGATTCATGAAGGAGTTTGCATCCTGATTTTCCCACTTTGACTACTGAGAAGGGAAGACAGTTCAGCTGCACTGAAACGAGAAGGTTGTAGTACTATTTCACATGGGTGAACGGTGAATCCCCACACTTCCTCTCAGCAGGCAAAATCTCCTAAGCTTGGCAACAGTGCCCTCTTACTGTCGGCCTATGGCAAAGGGTCAGACCATGGGTTCAAACGGTATTTGTTTTCTGGCACAGTTGAACCAATAAAGTAGTCCCAAAAGAGCAAATTCCTCCCATCCGACACTCAAGTCATGCTCAATATAACGCTTAAACTGTTTGAAAGGAAACAAACACTTTTTGAACCCAAGTCTGGGAAGAATAGGGCTGGTGCAACGGGTGTCATTGGAACCATAGAGTGTTCAGTGCCATAGACAGAGGTGCTTTTTTATTATCTGGCTCACTGAAGAGTGGGTGTAGGGTGAGTCCATGCTATGCTACTGAGAAATTGATCCCACATCCTCTCAGACGTAAATTATAGACAGTCATTATGAAGTGAATTCATCTTGTTAGGGGCCAAGCCACGGCTCAATATTTTGCTCTAGATCTTCACCTCAGCTTATTGAGTGGTCCTCAGTCAGTGGGGAGGAGAAGGACTTGCCAAAAGAGGCTGGCGAGATGATGCCTGCCTGAAAATCGACATCTTTGTTATGGCTTCATCTAACATAGGATATGCATAGAGAATATGCTTAGCTTACATTAAATGCATATGCGCATATACACACTTGCACACACACACACACACCGTTTCAAACACTCTACGGCTAGATAAATGACCAAACTACCGTAGGATGACTCAGCAGTGTGTGTGTGTTTATGATGCAACTCAAGCACATCCTCCCTGCATTATTGCGTACATGCGCGTGCGTGTGCTTTCGTGCACAACCCTTCCACACATGTACATATATTTATGGAGTTGACCTCATCCCAGCCTTGACCACATTGAACCTTTGACGAGGATTCTCTGTCACGATCAACTCTTTGTCTCTTCTCCTCTCTCTCTCTGTGCATGTCAATGCATTGGCATGTCATATCCACCCTGCCCTATGTCACATATTATACCTAGTTATCAGCTGGAGACATCTCCCCATCATCCTCTGGGTAAACAGACTGAACCCCGCTTGTGTCCCAAATGGCACCCTATTCCGTAGATAGCGCAGTACTTTTGACCGGGGCCCTATCTGTAGGGACATAGTGTTCCATTTGGGATGCAGACATGGCAAGTGTTATGCACATGCCTTTCTGTCACTCTGGATGTGCTGCTGTCACACCGTAGTTAGCGCATGGGAGGCAGCAGGAACAAGCTACACATGGAGCCATTCAGCTCTAACTTTGGCGGCTGTCCCTCTCTCCTCTGCACTCCTAGCCAACGTGTAAAGGATTTGAGAAAAAGCAGAAAATAATGTGTTTCCCTCCTACAAAACGACCCCCCCCCCCCCCATCTGTGCACGAGTTCCGGGGACCCACACACCTACAGCTCATATGCACACACACACAGGAATACACAAGTGTGTGCAGGCGCACAAGCATATATGCCATGGTACACACACACAGACATGCGTTGCACACACACACACACACCTTCATCCAGCACACCACTAACACACACCTTTCCCTCTCAGCTCCTGGAGGTCTTGTAGATAATCCACTATCTCACAAATTATAATACGAAGTCAGCCATCTCAGCTTCAGCACACTTTGTAATGGCATTGGATTAGTGGTCGTCTCAAGGTACAAATTCAATTTAAATGTTTAGTTGACATGCTCTGGGGTGTATGAAATGGTGTGTGTGTGTGTGTGTGTATATGAACTGTATGTGCGTGTGTGTTCATGCGTATACACTGTATGCAATTGTGGAATGTTAGTGTGCAGAACTGCCTCACTTTGTATTGTCCTGCATGAGTCTGACCACTAGAGTACCTGGGGCATTTCTAAAGCACCCATGACCTGGCGCTCGACCTTGAGTCCATGTCTTGACATGCTGTTGAACGTTTGGCCTTTCCAGAGTCCATGTTCATAGTATGCCGCCACTGATGAGTTTTATGGTTACCTAGCTTTATTTTCCCATCAAGCCAAAATCAGATACAGAAAATCAGATCAGAATCTAAATCAGATACAAAAATCAGACCAGATACGTCCACAGTCAAGAGGTAAAGAGCAAATGCAGTTCACAAAGACTTTAACCCATAAAGATACAGCATCGCTACACAGTTACACTATCGCACTACAGTGCCTCTGTCCTCCTCTCTCTTTCACTGCTAGACAGCAGCAATAGTGCCATTACATTTACCATATTTACTTTCTAATATTACTAACAATTATGGCAGACATCTTTTAGCATGATGACAACGAGGATGCGGATGAGGGTGGTGATGATAAAGAGTAATAGTAACAATGATAATTAAAATGACAATGACAAGAATAATTATAACAATAATAATATCAAGGCACTCTACAAATGAAGTAATAATAACGTTTAATTCGTGGTGCCTTCGCAGGCTCTTCACTGTTGAGTGGTGATGACGATGGTGAGGGTGCTGATGATGGTGATGATGATGACGATGAAGACGGAGATGATGATGATGGTGATGATGATGAACAGAGGGAGGATAAAGGACAGGATAGTGGAAAGACTGCAGAAGGAGCAGAGAGTCTCAACCAACTCCAGTAGTTCTGTAAAAGGAGCAGCACTGACATCTGGTGGAAACAGAGAGCAGTAAAGTACAGTATAATAAACCCCAATGCATCGTGGTCTGTGAACAGGGCGGAATGGGACAAGAATTCCCCCCGAGAACATGTAACAATTTCAAAGTTACAGTTCATATAAGTAAATCAGTCAATTGAACTAAATTCATTTGGCCCTAATGTATGGGTTATACATGACTGGGAATACAGACATGCATCTGTTGGTCACATATACTTTTTTTATTTTTAAGTAGGACCCTGGATCAGAAAACCAGTCAATATCTGGTGTGACCACCATTTGTCTCATGCAGCGTGACACATCTCTTTCCCATAGAGTTAATTAGGCTGTTGATTTTGGCCTGTCAAATGTTGTTCTACTCCATTTCAATGGCTGTGTGAAGTTGCTTGATATAGGCGGGTACTGGAACACGCTGTCATACACACCGATTCAGAGCATCCCAAACATGCTCAATGGGTGAAATGTCTGGTGAGAATGCAGGCTATGGAAGAACTGGGATATTTTCAGATTCCAGGAATTGTGTACAGATCTTTGCGACATGGGGCTGTGCATTATCATGCTGAAACATGAGGTGATGGCAGCGGATGTGATGGCAAGACAATGGGCCTTAGGAACTCTTCACGGAATCTCTGTGCATTCAAATTGCCATCAATAAAATGCAAATGTCTTTGTCCGTAGCTTATGCCTGCCCATACCATAACCCCACTGTCACCATGGGGCACTCTGTTCACAACGTCGACATCAAGCAAACCGTTCGCCTACACAATGCCATACACATTGTCTGCGGTTGTGAGGTTGGTTGGATGTAATGCCAAATTATTTAAAAGAAATGAACATTCAGAGAAATGTAGAGAAATGAACATTCAGTTCTCTGGCAACAGCTCTTCTGGACATTCCTGCAGTCAGCATGCCAATTGCACACTCTCTCAAAACTTGAGACATCTGTGGGATTGTGTTGTGTGACAAAACTGCACATTTTAGAGTGTCCTTTTATTGTCCACAGCACAAGGTGCAGTTGTGTAATTATCATGCTGTTTAATCTGAATATTGATAATTGAAAAATAAATTATACTGAGCTAAATATTAAGAGTTGAGAAATAAATGATACCTACAGAAAGCTGAGACCCTCCTCTCTTCGATAGGGAGAAAGGGGACGAAGCTTCCAAAAGCGTTTTTCCCACAATTGAATTTCGAAATGTTCAGACAGCATTTTTCTCTTAAGCTGATGGGGGAGAGAATGGGTTGCTCATCACGGCAGCAGGCCCCAGTGAGGGCACAGGCACAGGCACAGGCACATGCACAGGGGTGGGGCACATTTTTTCATTACAGGAATCATGAGGATAACGCACTTTACTATTTGACCAAATAATTTTTAGGGCATTTTGAGTGAAGTGACAATGTAGAATATGCTCTTTCTACATTTATAGGCACCCTTTTTGTGTTTTACAATCCGTGATCTTGGATAACTGATGACAGAGTCAAAGCAGGTCTCTCTCCTCATTCTGTGTTTGACTTAGAATGTGTTTGAATGACTGGGCCGGCTGATCTGCCAAAAACTCATTATTGATTAGTATACTAGGGAAATTGCGCAAAAAATATTTTTTAAAAGCCCATGGGCCGCTGGCATGGGTCCTCAAATCCTCAAAAGGTTTTACAGATGCACCATCGAGAGCATAGATAATAACAGAGAGTAGCAGCAGTGTAAAATAGGTAGGGGGGGGGGGGGGGGGTTGTATTACTGCCTGGTATGGCAACTTCTCGGCCTTCGACCGCAAGGCACTACAGAGCGTAGCACGAACGGCCCAGTACATTACCAGGGCCAAGCTTCCTGCCATCCAGGCAATGTCAGAGGAAGTCCCTAAAAATGGTCAAATACTCCAGCCACTCTAGTCATTGACTGTTATTTCGGCTACCGCACGGCAAGCGGTACTGGAGCGTCAAGTCTAGGTCCAAGAAGCTTCTAAACAGCTAAGCCATAAGACTCCTGAACAGCTAATCAACTGGCTACCCAGACTACTTGCGTTGCCCCCCCCCCCCCTCCCTATTTTACACTGCTGCTACTCTCTGTTATTATCTATGCTTAGTCACTTTTTTAAATGTTTTTTTCCAACTTAATTTAACCAGGTAGGACAGTTGAGAACAAGTTCTCATTTACAACTATCTTGACCTGGCCAAGATAAAGCAAAGCACTGCGACAAAAACAACAACAACAGAGTTATACATGGGATAAACAAACATACAGTCAATAACACAATGGAAAAATCTTTGTATACAGTGTGTGGAGATGAGGTAAGGCAATAAATAGGCCTTAGTGGCAAAGTAATAACAATTTAGCAATGAACACAGGAGTGATAAATGTGCAGATGAGGATGTGCAAGTAGGAATACTGGTGTGCAAAAGAGCAGAAAAACAAAAACAAATATGGGATGAGGTAGGTAGATGGTTGGATGGGCCGATGGGCTGTGTAAAGCTGCAGTGATTGGTGAACTGCTCTGACAGCTGATGCTTAAAGTTAGTGAGGGAGATAAGTCTCCAACTTCCGTGATTTTTTCAATTCGTTCTAGTCATTAGCAGAAGAGAACTGGAAGGAAAGGCAGCCAAAGGGGGTGTTGGCTTTGGGGATGACCAGTGAAATATACCTGCTGGAGCACGTGCTACGGGTGGGTGTTGCTATGGTAACCAGTGAGCTGAGATAAGGCGGAGCTTTACCTAGTAAAGACATATCGATGACCTGGTGCCAGTGGGTTTGGCGACGAGTATGAAGAGAGGGCCAGCCAACGAGAGCATACAGGTCGTAGTGGTGGGTAGTACATGTGACTTTGGTGACAAAACTGATGTCACTGTGATAGACTGCATCCAATTTGCTGAGTAGAGTGTTGGAGGCTATTTGTAAATGACATCGCCAAAGTCAAGGATCGGTAGGATAGTCTGTTTTACAGGGTATGTTTGGCAGCATGAGTGAATGAGGCTTTGTTGCGAAATAGAAAGCCGATTCTAGATTTAATTTTGGATTGGAGATGCTTAATATGAGTCTAGAAGGAGAGTTTACAGTCTAGCCAGCAACCTATGTATTTATCGTTGTCCACATATTCTAAGTCAGAACCGTCCACAGTAGTGATGCTCGTCGGGCGGGCGGGAGCGGGCAGCGATCGGTTGAAGAGCATGCATTTAGTTTTACTAGCATTTAAGAGCAGTTGAAGGCCACGGAAGGAGTGTTGTATGGCATTGAAGCTCGTTTGGAGGTTAATAACTCTACCTACAAGTACATACTACCTCAATTACCTCGACACCGGTGCCCCAGCATATTGACTCTGTACCAGTACCCCCTTGTATATAGCCCCGCTATTGTTATTTACTGCTGCTCTTTAATTATTTGTTATTCTTATCTCTTACTTTTTTGTATTTTCTTTAAACTGCATTGTTGGTTAAGAGGTTGTTAGTAAGCATTTCACTGTAAGGTCTACACTTTTTCTAATCAGCGCATGTGACAAATAACAAGTTATATTATTTTATTTTTGAAGTTAATTCAAGCCATGTAGACACACCATTCCATTACAAATATGACCGAAGTAGCAATATTACATTATCAAGTCACTAAAGATTGCTTTGATACAGGAAACTTGAAAAGGAAATCAAATTAATATAAAAAGTAAAGACAAGACTAAATAAGGAATAGAAAAGACCTGGTTAGGTATTTAGTATCAGCAATACGATGTAATTAACCTATCATACAATGAAGAGATCTACTTTCGTTTAGTTGCAAATGATTCCCTATTATGTACAATTATAAATGTTGGTTTGAAGTCCATATGTCTTCACAGAATAGAAAAAAATATTTAAGTGGAGCCATCCTCTATTAAGCTTCCAGGCGTCTTATGCACAGTTCAGATGCGGAATTGAATAGCTATGAAGAGCGCGCTGGCACGGTTAAGAGCTTTGGTTGGCGTACCAATTAGTTTCATAAAACCGCTCTCAACACTGCAGCAGACTTCCTCGATGGTTTTGGGGACGTATTCTCGTATGTCAGTGACCTCTCACAGAAGACCTCCACATGCAAATCCGAGGTCATGATTGTGCCTTTGTTGTGGGTGTGGTAGAGAAGCAACCTGTATTTGCATGCAATTAACATATATTAACATGCAGTGGAAGTGGAAGAACTGCTCGGGCGCGCTGCATGAAACAGAGGCGTGCTTCAACCGCACCGCGCGGAAAGAGCGGCAGAGGCTGCCGAACTACGGTCAAAATTCCGACTAGTCTCACTGTTTCAGAGAGCACTATATCCTCTGTTCGGTGCAGCGACAGAGCGCTGTTTGAACTTGGTTTTACTCCCCTAGAGAGATGCTGCGTATGAGACGATCGCTGTCCACTGCCCTGTGGTGCTGAACTTCGGAATGACAGTTATCGCTGGCCGCTTCAGTGGTGCTGAAACGCCGCTTTTACCTTACTTACATAAGCGCCACCAGACATTTTACACTTATGACACTTGAGACAAAGTAAGCACGTAACTTGTTTGGGTAATACGTGTAGGCTATCTATCTCAAATGACGCCTTGCAATCAGATTATGTATTATTGCCTTCAGAACACTGGGTGGCAGGACTGTGTAGCCTAAGTAAAGCCAGTGCCAATGCTGACCATTGAACACAGTAGAAGAGATGTCCCTAAGCCTTTATAGATGAGAGCTGATTTAACATTCAGATTTCCACAATGTCACTTGTGTGATTTTACATTTTTACGCCCAGCAAAACGTTCAGCCACAGCATGTCATCCTAAATGGAATGTATTGAGTAATGCCACAGACAACAGGGCTTGTTTGATTCCATTTCGTCTTAATAGGTCTAATGCTCTGAGGTAGCCTACAGAAGGTGACTGGATATTTAGCACTGGGGAGTGGAGAAGGGTGAAGTTGCCACTAAAAACTGATCTTTCCCAATAATGGTTAAGGTTATATGGGGAGGGGAAGCGGATTCCAGATATGTACGGGAAACTTCACCCGGAGCCTGAGGAATAGCACTGCGCAATGAAGGGTATATGCATGGTTACTGTAGCCTATCAGTGCTTTTGGCTTGATTCCATTTGTATTAATGTTGAAACAAAATTCAACTGGCAAAGTTGTTGTAAGTTTGTATTATCAAAAACCCTCATTCATCATAGCGTTACTGAAGTTACTCTGAACATTTGCTGATTCGACGCACATATATCTGATTAGTGAGCTGATAGGTTAATGTCAATAAAACGTAGACTAATTGATTGAGCTGACCCCACAATTGTGATGGCGATTAGAGGGTCGGAGATGACTGAGTATGAATACTTCCGGGTTATATGGTCGTGGTTTATAGATGTGTGAAGGGAACATAATTTGCAGCTACACTGGCCAGCTGGGTAGTCTGGACTGTAAATTGATAAGCTTTTGCCTGCGTTATTTAATTTTACAGCACATAAATGTGTGGCTCTTAAAACGATGAGTTGTACAAAGTCATGAAATGCAAGGTGGGTAAATTGACATTACGGCCTGCCATGCCGCGGAAGAGCCCATGCGTTTGGTGCGCAGTGACCAAGTGAAAAGTTGCCGCTTCCTCGCTCTTTCCATTGGAATCGCAGTAGCAGAATCAGAGTGCTTACAGTATGTAGGCTATGTGACTGCCAGACCCCTCTTTCTCTCTGACATCGATGCGGTGGCACTAGGTAGTAGATTGTCAAACTGCGGGGTGAGGAGTCGCGGAGGAGACGTAAACCCAATAATCAGTGCCACAGGGCCGTCTATCAACGCGGCTGCAGTACAGCAATCTGACACTGGCATGCGCACTGCAGTTTAGAGTCAATTCGAGTCTCCTCAACCGGAGCCACAGGCAGCAGTGACTATTCCGATAACAGCCGTCCCCAGTTCCTGTTTCCGCCGCAGCTTTTTCCAACCGAATTTTGGACCAAAACATCGCCGCTGCGTCAGACTTCAACTTCGTCAGGCCTTCCCTCTCGGATCTCCCGGAAGCCTGGTGTGTCAAGTGAAGGTACGTTATTTTTCTCTGCTCGTTGTCTCTGTGCATAGCGAACACGCAGTGAGGTGAGCTCCGAGCTCGGTCCATATGTTTCCATTCCATCCTTGCCTGGCATGTTGACTGCGTCGCTGCTGCTGTTGTGATCGTGGTGAAATAATAGCGGTCATGTTTGGAATGACTTATCCCTGTAATATCACCGCTCTGACCCGGTGTGCTGTGTTGTGTCCTGCTCCGAATAGCCAATGGACAGAGCTGTTTCCAAACGATCTCTGTTCAAAAAAATCTCCAAACCATATTGCCACTTTAGGCTACAATGTATCATGGAACAAATGCATTGATTTGATGAACAGGACAGGGTGTATCTGACATGCAAGCAATACACTGCGAGACATTTCAGACCTATGTGAGAATTGTAATATTCCGAGACCTGCTGCTGATGTGTTGCACATTCACTGCTTATATTGGCACTGTTGTGATGTTATTGTTATGAGCTGCACATGGATGAAAACACTGGTTGAAAACACTGGTTTAGTGCGATAACTAGAAAGTGAAGTGCTCTCTCACATCGGGGTCTGACCTCACCCATGAAAACGTGAGGGAAATCAAATTGACACATGACATGGTCTTATCTGACCATGTTATGCTGAATGGACAAAGCCTGTTGTCGGAAGAGTGTTGCTGATGCTGCAGCGCAGTCAGAATAAATAACATCCGAAAGGACATTGGCTGCACATCTTCCATGTGCACGCAGCACGCACAGCTAGACAGACAGGGTATGGGTTCTTCGGGTTATTGGGTGATGACAGTGGTTAGGCTAGCCTACTGAGCCACGGTAATGGGTGATATTTCGACCATGCTAAGCTTGGATATGTCTGCATGTGATGCGACACGAGCATGACGAACCGTCCATAATTAATATTTTGTTCTCATTCAGATACCGGAACACAGACCTAGAAAGGCTAAATCGCGCGCGGGATTCTGACTCAATTCATTCCCACCCAGCTTTATCACCCACATTCTTGCTGTAAGTGCTCATGGTTTAGATTTCGTATTTCTGTTGTTTCCCAACTTGAGTTTGGGTTCATTCCAGGCACACATACAGATAGGGCTATACCTGTGATAAGAGCATATGCCCATTTGCCCTTTTGTTTAGATTAAAACAATAAATATCTAATAATAATTCCTATACTGTTTTTGCCATTGTTGTCCACAAATATTTAGCAAACCCAACAGTTTTTTTTGCTGTAAAAATGTATTGGGTTTACTCATAATATTTGTCTTACATCATCAACTAATATGTAATATGTAATTTCTTGGATTTACTTTAGTAGTGTAAATTCAAATAACTTATTCAATTATTTTACTGAAAACATAGGATATTACATTTACTCAATAATATTGTGTGTAAATTTGTTGCCTGATTTTTTAAAAGTAGATTCAACACCTGATATTTATGAAAAGTACCACCTTGTCAAACAAATAAAAATGTATTAGTTAAGATACTTGACACGTTTTACAAATACAAATAGTAAATATGCAAAAAAGACAGGGATGGATTCCCAAACTGGCACACAGGGCACGTGCCCCGGGCCCCGGGCCTAGAGAGGTCAGGTTCCAGAAAGCATATTACAGAAACATTTGTAGAATTGCAGGAAAGGTGCTTTAAAATAACATTTTCTCTCAACCTCATGGCAAAATGGGTAGAATAGCAGGATATTTGTTTTAAACTACACAATTATCTCAGCCCCATGACAAAATGTGAATAAAAGCATGAGATGAGCTTTAAAACAGCACATTTGACAGTACATTTGCCCCATAAAGTGTAGAAGTGCAGGAAATTAGCTTTAAAACAGCAGCAGTTTATTTTAACCTAATGACAAAATGTGTAGAATAGCATTAAAAAACTGCACATTTTGCTCTCTGCACCATGGCAAAATGTGTTGATATACATGAAGTTAGCTGCCCGGGGAACCCCAAATGTGGTATTCCGTCCCTGAATGAGACTATACAGTATATGTGCCTACTGCCATTCACTTTTCTGCATACTGGATGTGGAAAAATAAGCTCTGTGAACCTTTTATAAAAGCCACAAAATACTGAAAAGCATTACTTTAGACTTGACCTCTGACTCTGTAATGATATAAAATCATTAAATTGCCTATGCCAGGTTGGTCAAATAGAGGCTGAACTCTATTGACCTTAAGCCAGTAGCTTATTCTTCAAGGCTTGCACTTTTGGGGAGAGCTTAGAACTATCCAGCTCCAAGAAAAGCTTCTGGAACGCCTTGAAGGTGTACCTGAGTTCTTTGGGGTAGCAGAGGTTGAGTGCGTACTTAATCCCTACAAGCGCGGAACAGGCCTTTGCAACATTACCCAGGTGGATCAGTACTTGTACTACCAGAAGCATGCTCTACCCTTCGTGATCGCGCAGACTTTCAAAAGGTTGTAGTGTGAGGTCCCTTCAGCATCCTTTCAAATCACTAAATCAACATGACTATGTTGTCTTTGTCATGTTCTTGCTGTCATCTGTCAGGCTACACAGCCCTCAATGTTGGCGATCAAATGTTAGAATTGAACTTGCATGACACATGATTCAGAAATGGCGAGTTTGTTACCAGAATACACGGTTGCATTTTCTTAAGTTATGAATCAAGAGCAGAATGTTCACAAAAATCATATACATACACTACCGTTCAAAAGTTTGTGGTCGCTTAGAAATGTTGTTGTTTTTGAAAGAAAAGCATTTTTTTTGTCCATTTAAAATAACATCAAATTGATCAGAAATACAGTGTAGACATTGTTATTGTTGGAAATGACTATTGTAGCTGGAAACAGCTGATTTTTAATTGAATATCTACATAGGTGTACGGAGGCCCATTATCAGCAACCATCACTCCTGTGTTCCAATGGCACATTGTGTTAGGTAATCAAAGTTTATAATTTTAAAAGGCTAATTGATCATGAGAAAACCCTTTTGCAATTATGTTAGCACAGCTGAAAACTGTTGTCCTGATGAAAGAAGCAATAAAACTGGATTTCCTTAGACTAGTTGAGTATCTGGAGCATCAGCATTTGTGGGTTTGATTACAGGCTCAAAATGGCCAGAAACAAAGACATTTCTTCTGGGAGTCGTGAGTCTATTCTTGTTCTGAGAAATGAAGGTTATTCCATGTGAGAAATTGCCAAGAAACTGAAGATCTCATCCAAAGCTGTGTACTACTCCCTTCACAGAACAGCGCAAACTGTCTCTAATCAGAATAGAGGAGTGGGAGGCCACAGTGCACAACTGAGCAAGAGGACAAGTACATTAGATTGTCTAGTTTGAGAAACAGACCGCTCACAAGTCCTCAACTGGCAGCTTCATTAAATAGTACCCGCAAAACACCGCAAAACACACGTCTCAACGTCAACAGTGAAGAAGCAACTCCGGGATGCTGGCTTTCTAGGCAGAGCTCCTCTGTCCAGTGTCTGTGTTCTTTTGCCCATCTTAATCTTTTATTTGTATTGGCCAGTCTGAGATATGGCTTGTTCTTTGCAATTCAGACTGGGATGAAGGTTCACCTTCCAATTGGACAACGACCCTAAGCAGACAGCCAAGACAATTTGGAGTGGCTTTGGGACAAGTGGCCCATCCAGACCTGATCTACAAAAAGAGCCAACATAGACTGTACTTTCTCAAAAAGCTGGAATCCTTTAATGTAGACTGTACTATACTGACTTTGTTTTACAAATCTTTCATTGAGAGTATTTTAACTTCTTGTATTGTTTGTTGGTTTGGCAATGCCACTGTCAGCCAGAGAAAAATGCTGAGAAGGATTATCACCACAGCAAGCAAGGTACTTGGAGTCAAACAGACAGCCTGGATGAGATCTTTAAGGTCAGGGCCCTCTGCAAGGCTCACAAAATCATTTTAGACCCAAGCCACCCCCTGTACCTGGACTTTGAACCACTCCCCTCAGGGTGCAGGTATAGGGCACCCCTCAGCAGGAAAAACACAACTAGACAATCATTTGTGCCAGGTGTGATATCCCTCCTAAATAGCTGGGGCTAATGTTCCTATCGATTCAGTAAAGCCAGCAGGCTAGTCTTTTTGTATTGGTAAGTAACTGTTATGAAAGTTGTTCATTTTGTTTTGTATTTAAACACCACTTCAAACGTGTACATGACACTGCAACAAAATTTCCAATAAAATCAGTAAGTAAGAGCCCGGAATCAAAGAGCCCGGAATCAAACATCTCTGGAGAGACCTTAAAAAACTATACAGCGACGCTCCCCATCCAACCTGACAGAGCTTGAGAGTATCTGCAGAGAAGAATGGGAGAAAATACAGCTGTGCCATGCTTGTACTGTAGCAACATACCCAAGAAGACTCGAGGCTGTAATTGCTTCTAAAGATGCTTCAACAAAGTCCTGAGTAAAAGGTTTTGAATACTTATGTAAATGTGATGTACCAGTTTTTGTTTTTAATACATTTGCAAAAATGTCTTACATTTTTTTGTTGCTTTGTCATTATGGGGTATTGTGTGTAGATTGAGGGGAAAAAATATTTGATCAATTTTAGAATAAGGCTGTAATGTAACAAAGTGTGGAAAAAGTCAAGGGGTCTGAATACCTTTCGAATGCACTGATTATTTATGTTAGTGCAGATTGCAATTGGATGGTACATTTGCCAATACCTAATACACTCCTGTTATTTTGGGGGTTTTCGTCTTGAAGTTCCAAGTGGGTTAAACACCTCAAAATCATCAACAAAGAGGACTAGAGAGATTCTTTATTCTTGTCCAGCATGAAAGTCATTTTGCTTGAAATATTTACCATCATAACTTGACTCATACTTTGCAGTACTACACTGAACAAAAACATAAACGCAACATGTAAGTGTCCGTCCAATGAAATAAAAGATCCCAAAAACTTTCCATATGCACAAAAAGCTTATTTCTGAAAAAATTGCACAAATTTGTTTACATCCCTGTTATTGAGCATTTCTCCTTTGCCAAGATGGTCCGTCCACTTGACAGGTGTGTAAATATCAAGAAGCTGATTAAACAGCATGCTCATTACACAGGTGCACCTTGTGCTGCGAACAATAAAAGGCCAATCTAAAATGTGCAGTTGTCACACAACACAATGCCACAGATGTCTCAAGTTTTGAGGTAGCGTGCAATTGCCATTGTCACTATAGGAATATCCACCAGAGCTGTTGCCAGAGAATTGAGTGTTAATTTCTCTACCATAAACATTGTTTTAGACAATTTGGCAGTACATTCTTCCGGCCTCACAACCGCAGACCACGTGTAACCAATCCAGCCCAGGACTTCTACATCCAGCTTCTTCACCTAATGGATCGTCTTAGACCAGTCACCCAAACAGCTGACGAAACTGTGGGTTTGCACAACCAAAGACTTTCTGCAGTAACTGTCAGAAACCATCTCAGGGAAGGTCATCTGCGTGCTCGTCGTCCTCACCAGGGTCTTGACCTGATTGCAGTTCGACGTCGTAACCAACTTCAATGGGCAAATGGTCACTTCAATGGCTACTGGCACACTGGAGAAGTGTGCTCTTCATTGATTAATCCTGGTTTGAACTGTACCGGGCAGATGGCAGACAGCGTGTATGGCATCGTGTGGATGAGCGGTTTGCTGATGTTAGCGTTGTGAACAGAGTGCCCCATGTTGGCGGTGGGGTTATGGTATGTGCAGGCATAAGCTACGGACAATGAACACAATTTCATTTTATCTATGCCAATTTGAACCCTCCTGTTGTGTTCGTTTCATGTTAATTAAGTCTGTGTTCCCGGTCCAAAATGACCCCCCCCCCCCCCCATTATAGCTGTTTATAAATCCATAATAACTATAACAAATACTATAACAAATACTCAGATGAAACATATTGTGCTATTTATCACAGACTACTTTGTGTCAAAGTTTAACAAGGACTCTCTCCTCACCAGTGTCAAGATCAAAGATAAGATCAAGAGCCTCACATACAGTATATCGTTTGGTCATTGTGCTGCCACAGAATTAATTATGAGCAAAGCCTCAAAAAAGATTTATATCCAGAGCTGTGAGAACATTTCTAGATATTATTGAAACAATGTTGCGATTGTTTGTGAGAATGCCAACAGGTATGATTCCCGTGGGGGAAGATTCTATTGGGGAGAGGTTCCCGTAGGGTTTGCCACGGAAGCCAAGAAGGGGAGTGAGGTGTGTGTGTGCTCAAAAAAAACATGTGTGGGGGTCTGGGAGAGGAAGTGTGTCCATCTGATGAATGGGCATGTGCCTGAACTCAATTTTATACACTAATCCTTGTCTCACCCGTTCATTTCTAATGACCAGTCATATTTGACTGGGAACACCACAGGCATACAAAAGTTAAATAAAACACCCAAAATGTTATGAATATCATCCAAATGTATTTTGTGTGTTCCGATGCCGTGTGTGGACAAAGTCATGGAACCTTATCAGATTAAATAAACTACATTGTTCAAAGAGAGAACTTGTAAATCGGTCCAATTCGACCGGAACACAGCCGGAGGGTTAATGCACAGAGATACCGTGACGAGATACTGAGGCCCATTGTCGTTCTATTCATCTTCCGCCATCACCTCATGTTTCAGCACAGTAATGCATGGCCCCATACCGCAAGGATCTGTACACAATTCCTGCAAGCTGAAAATGTCCCAGTTCCTCCATGGCCTGCATACTCACCAAACATGTCACCCATTGAGCATGTTTGGGATGCTCTGGATTGACGTATATGGCAGCATGTTCCAGTTCCCACCAATATCCAAAAACTTTGCACAGACATTGAAGAGGAGTGGCACAACATTTCACAGGCCACAATCAACAGCAAAATCAACTCTATGCCAAGGAGATGTCACGCTGCATGTAGCAAATGGTGGTCACACCAGATACTGACTGGTTTTCTGATTCACACCCTACCTTTTTTTAAGGTATGACCAATGGATGTGACCAATGGATGCAAATCTGTATTGCCAGTAGGGCTGTCCCCGACCCCAAAAAATCTTGGTAGACCGAGAGTCATGCTGTTCTTGTGTTTTAAACATATTTTTCCATATACAGTATAGACAGACACCCTATGTGTTTGAATACAATCAACTACATATGCACTGAGCCTGTCTGATGCTTTAAGCACACTGGTTAAATAATTAAGACACAAATGACTTAAGAAGTACCCGATGTTTACACTGTTAAAAAAAATGACAGTGAGTCCCTGTGTGACTGGCGCATGTTGTCTTGCTCTCCTCCCTACTGCAGTGAATAGGCACCACAACACAGCAAGTGTTTATTGTGCTGTCCTTGCTGAAGCTGCCACATAATTACAGCCATTTAGTTTCTTACTTGTTTCTGACTGAAAAGTTATGCTACTGAAATCCCTAATTTGTTTAGGAAAATCATTCCCTATTCCCTCAACCCTTGCTCTATTTATGTGAAACGTGTTTGCATTGCATGCATGTGACCAATAGGGCCTGACCTATAGCCTATCATAATCACATGAATAAATGAGTTATAACAAACTCCAAACACAGTGACGTCTGACAGCAAAATAGATGCGGACGACGTTTAAAAGAAACTCAAACAAATGTTTACTGGTTCCTCAGTAGGGAAAGGGGAAGTCAGATCTGTGGAAGACATTTTACTTAGTTGTGGAAAATACTGGAGATGAAGAAAAAGGAGGGTATAGGAGCAAGCGTTGCCTGAGTAATATGTGTGCCAAACTGCTGCTGTTAGATTACAATATTGTTATTTTTACTGACCATTTGGAACAGTGTAAACAAGAAACGTGTACCAGAAAGTCTGTTCTAAAGAGAGAAAAAATAAATATATTAAGCTTGTACTACAGCAGATTAAAAACAGTTGCATTCACGAAATGCATTTTGTTTTTTGTTTAGGCGAATTATTCAAAACTCCATTTATTTCATTTTAAAACTAAAATGCTTGATTGCATTTAAAAGCATGAATGACTCGTATGCTGGGTGATGGCATGAACTAATGAATGATTGAGTGATTGATACAGTAGCCTATATATTGAAAGATAGGCCTAAGTAAGTTATGGTATTAAGACTAAACAGCCTGCAGCTCGATGTTGGTTATACAAGGCTGCTATATTAAGCCGACTAAAGACAGTGACATGAGTTATTACAATGATGATCATAATAATAATAATAATAGTAATAATAATAATAATAAAAATGAGGGTGTAGGAGCGAGAGCGGCTGTATTATCTGTGACAAACAGGTGCTGTTAAATTACAATATTATGTTTCTGGCTGTTTGGAAGAGTGTAAACAACACTACATACAGTGGCAAGAAAAAGTATGTGAACCCTTTGGAATTACCCTGGATTCCTGCAGAAATTGCTCATAGAATGTGTCACAACAATAGACAAACAGTCTGCTTAAACTAATAACACACAAACAATTCTACGTTTTCATGTCTTTATTGAGCACACCGTGTAAACATTCACAGTGCAGGTTGGAAAAAGTATGAGAAACCTTGGATTTAATAACTGGGTTGACCCTTCTCTGGCAGAATTAACCTCAACCAACATTTTCTGTAGTTGCGGATCAGACCTGAACAACAGTCAGGAGAAATTTTGGACCATTCCTCTTTATAAAACTGTTTCAGTTCAACAATATATATATATATATACAGTATGTCTGGTGTGAACTGCTCTCTTGAGGTCATGCCACAGCATCTCAAATTGGGTTGAGGTCAGGACTGACTGGGCCACTCCAGAATGTGCATTTTCTTCTGTTGAAGCCACTCTGTTGTCGATTTACCTCTGTGTTTTGCGTCGCTGTCCTGTTGCATCACCCAACTTCTGTTGAGCTTCAATTGGCAGTCAGACAGCCTAATATTCTCCTGCAAAATGTCTTGATAATTTTTCCATCGATGTTAGCAAGCTGTCCAGGACCTGAGGCAGCAAAGCAGCCCCAAACCGTGATGCTCCCTCCACCATACTTTACAGTTGGGATGAGGTTGATCTTGGTGTGTTGTGCCTTTTTTTTCTCTACACATGGTCTTCCTTCCAAACAACTCAACTGTAGTTTCATCTGTCCACTGAATATTTTGCCAGTAGCGCTGTGGAACATCCAGGTGCACTTTTGCAAACTTCAGACGTGCAGCAATGTTTTTTTTGGACAGCAGTGGCTTCCTCCGTGGTGTCCTCCCATGAACACCATTCTTGTTTAGTGTTTTACGTATTGTAGCCTCGTCAACAGAGATGTTAGCATGTTCCAGAGATTTCCGTAAGTCTTTAGCTGACGCTCTAGGATTCTTCATAACCTCATTGAGCATTCTGCGCTGTGCTCTTGCAGTCATCTTTGCAGGACGGACACTCCTAAGGAGAGTTGCAACAGTGCTGAACTTTCTCCATTTATAGACAATTTGTCTTACCATGGACTGATGAACATCAAGGCTTTTTGAGATACTTTTGTAACCCTTTCCAGCTTTATGCAAGTCAACATTTCTTAATATTAGGTCTTCTGAGATCTCTTTTGTTCGAGGCATGGTTCACATCAGGCAATGCTTCTTGTGAATAGCAAACTCAAATTTTGTGATGGATTGTATAGGGCAAGGCAGCTCTAACCAACATCTCCAATCTTGTCTCATTGATTGGACTCAAGGTTAGCTGACCCCTGACTCCTATTAGCTTTTGGAGAAATCATTAGCCTTGGGGTTCAAATACTTTCCCCAACCTACTCTGTGAATGTTTAAATTATGTATTCCATATAGACAAGAAAAATACAATAATTTGTGTGTTATTAGTTTAAGCACACTATGTTTGTCTATTGACGTGATCAGATCAAATTCGATGACCAATTTATGCAGAAATCCAGGTAATTCCAAAAGGTTCACATACTTTTTCTTGCCACTGTAAGTAATACCAGTCTGTTCTAAAGGAAAACAATTGTAAAGCCTTTATTAAAGAACAGTAAAGATTAAAAACAGCCATATCTGTGAAATTGCTTTCACCAACATTTTGCCATTGCATAAGCCTTGGTTCTCATGGAATAAGTAGCCTATTAAAAAACACTCAACCAGGCAACAGAAGCAAGATCTGTCTTATTTATGTAGATATATATGGATGATTTATAAACCCATGCACATTTAACAGTTAGGCTATTGATTATAGACCTACTTTCTTAGACAATTAGGCTAAGCAAGGGCTTCCTCAACTCTGCTGCTGCTGCCTCCGCATTGTTATCAATCCCAATAGGATGGTTAATTTTGCTATTATGCACATAGCAACACAGGGAAAGCGCTAATTCTACGGTGCACTGAAGATAATGCTTCAGAACCACGGACAGCGACCATATTCAGCGCGGGAGAAAGTGCATTTGTTGTAAAATAATATGAAATGTTTTTAGTGTTGCACCATTATTTTACATAATATAACCATATATAATTTCACTTGACATGTTTTAGGAGTGATGAACTGTGCCATCCTCGTGGTCTCCGCAATGGATTATTCCACACAGACAGGCACGAATCAGACAGGTGTCTTGTGCACCATGAAAATAACAAAAAACACAATATAAAACGGCAGCTCTTCCACTAAGTCATCTATGCATTTCACTGAGACATTGTATATGACTTTTTTTTGGGACAATTGTGTATTATGCATCTGCCGGATGGTCACAATGTTAACTTGTGTGTGTAATGTTCCCGTATATATTTGTTCTGAAATCACACATCCATCAAACACACACATACTACAGTTTCATGATTCTTCAGATGACGACTGACATGTTGAATTCACACCTTCTCTGTAGGATAATGGGTGCTGCAAACTTGACACGTAAGAGAAGGGACTACTCCTGGCCCCAGAGTTTCCTCATTTCCATGGCATCTAGATAGATGTGTGCGAAGAGCTAGGGCAACTGTGATGTTGACATGGTAGGGAATGCCGACGAACAAATGTTCCACGTTGGAGACTATAATGCTTCAGGAGATCCCCCTTTATGGGAGACACAGATTTGCAGACCTTACACTGCCATTTCATGAGCAGACCCCTCAGCAAAAAAACATATTAGCAGTATTCTGAGATGCAGTATTCTCATTGACGAGATGTTTGGCAATTAGCCTACACCAGTAACAACACACCTAAACCACATAGCTAAAATGTAGCCCTAATGTATGTCGTCCTCACTTTTATCAAGCATATAGTGTGATACATACCGTTTAGGTTAAACTGTCAGAGACTTATGGGATTCGGTTTCCATGTGCACCTGTTAAGAGATGAATATCAAATGTCATGCTATTGAAATATGAACATTTGTCACGCCCTGACCTTAGTATTCTTTGTTTTGTTTATTATTTTGGTTAGCTCAGGGTGTGATGTGGGTGATGTATGTGTTTTTGTACTGTCTTTTGTATGTTTATGGGGTTGTTACTATCTAGGTGTTTTGTAAGTCTATGGTTGCCTAGATTGAGACCCAATCAGAGGCAGCTGTTTATCGTTGTCTCTGATTGGGAACCATATTTAGGCAGCCATATTCTTTGGGTAATTTGTGGGTTGTTGTATATGTGTTAGTTGCCTGTGTCTGCACTTATCATATACAGCTTCACGTTTGTTTTGTAAGTTTGTTTAAGTGTTCTTAAGTGTTCAGGCACCATGTTATGCAGTGGAACGCACAGTGTCTCCAGTGCGCATTTCTAGCCCGGTGCGCTCTATTCCAGCTCCTCACATTGGCCGGGCTAGAATGGGCATCCAGCCAGGAAGGAGGGTGCCGGCTCAGCCCTCCTGGTCTCGAGTATGGACCAGGATATCCTGCGCCGGCTCTGCGTACTGTGAGTCTGCACAGCCCTGTGCATCCTGTGCCAGCGCCCTGCATTTGCAGGGTAAGTATAAACATCCAGCCAGGACGGGTTGTGTCAGCTCAAGACTCAAGACCTCCAGACCTCCAGTACGCCTCCACAGCCCAGTACGTCCTGTGCCTGCTCCCCGCACTCGCCCTGAGGTGCGTATCCCCAGCCCAGTACCACCAGGCTTCCTGTGCGTCTCCAGAGCCCTGTTCGCCCTGTCCCTCCTCCCCGCACTCGCCCTGAGGTGTGTGTCCCCAGCCCGGTACCACCAGTTCCGGTATCACGCACCAGGCCTCCAGTGCGTCTCCAGGGTCCAGTACTCCCTGTTCCTGCTCCTCACACTCGCCCTGAGGTGCGTGTCCCCAGCCCGGTACCAGCAGTGCCGGCACCACGCACCAGGCCTACAGTGCGCCTCGCCAGTCCAGAGCGTCCGGCGACAGTACCCAGTCCCAGAGCGTCCGGCGACAGTACCCAGTCCAGAGCGTCCTGCGACAGTCTACAGACCGGAACCTCCCACGACGGGCCGCAGACCGGAACCTCCCACGACGGGTCGCAGGTCCGGAACCTCCCACGACGGGTCGCAGGTCCGGAACCTCCCACGACGGGCCGCAGGTCCGGAACCTCCCACGACGGGTCGCTGGTCCAGAACCTCCCACGACGGGTCGCTGGTCCGGAACCTCCCACGACGGGTCGCAGGTCCGGAACCTACCACGACGGGTCGCAGGTCCGGAACCTCCCACGACGGGTTGCAGGTCCGGAACCTCCCACGACGGGTCGCAGGTCCGGAACCTCCCACGACAGGTCGCAGGTCCGGAACCTCCCACGACGGGTCGCAAGTCCGGAACCTCCCACGACGGGTCGCAGATCCGGAACCTCCCACGATGGGTCGCAGTCCTGAACCTACTACGACGGGTCGCTGTCCGGAACCTCCCACGACGGGTCGCAGGTCCGGAACCTACCACGACGGGTCACAGGTCCGGAACCTACCATGACGGGTCGGGTCCCTTCTTTGTTTTGTTTATTATTTTGGTTAGGTCAGGGTGTGACATGGGTGATGTATGTGTTTTTGTACTATCTAAGGGTTTTGTATGTTTATGGGGTTGTTACTATCTAGGTGTTTTGTATGTCTATGGTTGCCTAGATTGGTACACAGTCAGAGGCAGCTGTTTATCATTGTCTCTGATTGGAAACCATATTTAGGCAGCAATATTCTTTGGGTAATTCGTGGGTTATTGTATGTGTTAGTTACCTGTGTCTGTACTTATCATATAGCTTCACGTTCGTCTTTGTTGTTTTGTAAGTTTAAGTGTTCTTCGTTAATAAATAGAAGATGTATTCAAATCACGCTGCGCCTTGGTCTCATCCATACAACAAACGTGACATTTCCTCACATTGGCACGTCGATCCCTTTTCACTTTACTCTGCATACAGCAGCAGCGTAAATGCCCTGTGATTCTCACTTTGTGCATGTGCCCCTTTGAACTAGAGGTTTGAACACCCAGGATAGACTTAATATTTCAATGTCATAATTGTAACCAACCTGAAATTCCAATGAATTACTCATCACTACTAGCAAGGAGTCAATCTAATTGCTGAAAACATATTGACATGCTATTAAAATAATGTTGTGGTCATTAGCTAGCTAGTTAGTAATGTGTGTGTCCTACTGCTGTAGCTCCGTCTACATAGCTAGCTAGCAACATGTGGGATTTCCTAGTAGCTAACTAGCTAGCTAATTAGGGAATTCCACATGTTATTACTAGCTTGCTAGCTAACGTTAGCTAGTTATGTACACAGAGCTACAGCAGTACTCAGACATGACTTTAATTAACATTACCACCATAGCCGGAACCGTAATTTATTTTTGCATTACACAATACACGATTATAAGAACAGTCAGGCATGTTTTGGGTTAGAAGCCCCCAAAATCTATCTAGCTAACTTGCAAATCAGAGTTAAAACAAGCTACATAGCTAATCTTAGCCATTTCTAAATTCTAGAGGCAATTGGCCAGCTCGATCCGCTTTGAATTTAAAATGACAAAAGCAACGAGGTTAGCTAGCTAGCTTTTAGCTATTTCTCTATGTATGGAAGCTAGCCATATTCAGGGATAACATTACTTGTTAGCTAGCATTGGATTTAATGTTACAGGACAGGCTAGCAGATTTTATTCCACATACAAGCCAAAAACATTTGAGTCATCAACTGATATCCAATACTTTATCATGGTAAAAACAGCTCTTACCTTACTTGATGTCAAATCCAACAATGATGGTGTTGCGGTATGGCAGGTGAAAAAAACAGACTTCAGCTTGTTGGAGTAGTGGTGGGTGCGAAATGCATTTCAGCAAGTGCAAGGTAATTAAAACCAAAGAGTTTAATCACAAAATGTTCTCTATCTTTGGTTATCCTCACAAAATATACTTACATTTTGAGCAACATATTAAGTTAGATTTTTTTAATTTTAAAATTGTGAAATTAAAAACCTGTTGGGGCTATGGGGCACGAGGAGTTCCCTAAAGGGAACACCCCCTCCCATTCAGCTGAAAAAAATATTATTTAGAAATATTTAACTTTCACACGTTAACAAGTCCAATACAGCAAATCAAAGATAAACATCTTGTTAATCTACCCATCGTGTCCGATTTTTAAAATGTTTTACAGCGAAAACACAACATATATTTATGTTAGATGACCACCAAATTCAAAAACGCACACAGCGATTTTTTCACAGTCACAATAGCATAAATATAGATAAAATGAATCACAAACCTTTGATTATCTCCATCAGATGACGCTCATAGGATATCATGTTATACATGTATTGTGTTTTGTTCGATAATGTGCATATATATATATATATATATATATATATATATATATATATATATAAAAAATCTCAGTTTACATTGGCGCGTTACTTGCAGTAATGTTTTGATTCCAAAACATCTGGTGATTTTGCAGAAATACTCACAATAAACATTGATAAAAGATGCAAGTGTTATTCACAGAATTAAAGATAAACGTATCCTCTATGCAATCGCTGTGTAAGATTTCAAAAAAACTTTACTGAAAAAGAATAATCTGAGAACGGAGCTCAGAACCCAAAGAAATAGCCGCCATTTTGGCGTCAACAGAAGCTACAAAAACACTATAAATATTCACTTACCTTTGAATATCTTCATCAGAAGGCAGTGCAAGGAGTCCTAGTTCCACAATAAATCGTTGTTTCGTTCCATAATGTCCATTACTAGTGTCCAATTAGCTGCATTTGCTACCACTTTCAGCTCACGTGCCCAAAAGCTGACGCTGGTCCAGGCGAACTCGGACGAAAACTTCAAAAATATATATTCCAGGTCGAATAAACTGGTGAAACTAAGTAGAGAATCAATCTTCAGGATGTTATTTTCATATCTATGCAATAACGTTCCAACCGGAGCATACGTTTTCATCTGCAGCCAAATGGAACGATGGTGATATCAACAGACAAATGCGCAACAAGGAAATTGCATTCTGCCAGGACAGTGACTCATTCCCCTCCCATTCGTTCAAAGTTCACATCAGAGGCTCCATTCCACATTCTACTGAATGAGGACATCTAGTGGAAGGCGTAGGAAGTGCTAACAGATCCATATCTTGTTTGTAAGTGAAGAGGCGATGACTTAAAATTAGACCCGCATTCAGAATTTCACTTCCTGTTTGGAAGATTGCCTGCCCTATGAGTTCTGTTATACTCACAGACATAATTCAAACATTTTAAGAAACTTCAGAGTGTTTTCTATCCAATAGTAATAATAATATGCATATATTAGCAATATAGGACAGAGTAGGATGCAGTTCACTATGGGCACGCAATTCATCCAAAGTGAAAATACTACCCCCTATCCCCAACAAGTTTTAAATAAAATATAAATAATTGAAACAACTTTCATTCATTTGTATTAAGTATACACTAACGGCCAAAAGTTTTAGAACACCTACTCATTCAAGCGTTTTTCTTAATTTGGACTATTTTCTACATTGTAGAATAAAAGTGAAGACATCAAAACTATGTTATAACACATAAGGAATAAAGTAGTTTAAATGTTTTATTTATTTTATTTTACCCCATTTTCTCCCCAATTTCGTGGTATCCAATTGTTTTAGTAGCTACTATCATGTCTCATCGCTACAACTCCCGTATGGGCTCGGGAGAGACGAAGGTTGAAAGTCATGCGTCCTCCGATACACAACCCAAACAAGCCGCACTGCTTCTTAACACAGCGTTCATCCAACCCGGAAGCCAGCCGCACCAATGTGTCGGAGGAAACACCGTGCACCTGGCAACCTTGGTTAGCGCGCACTGCGCCCGGCCCGCCACAGGAGTCGCTGGTGCGCGATGAGACAAGGATATCCCTACCGGCCAAGCCCTCCCTAACCCGGATGACGCTAGGCCAATTGTGCGTCACCCCACGGACCTCCCGGTCGCGGCCTGTTACGACAGAGCCTGGGCGCAAACCCAGAGTCTCTGGTGGCACAGCTGCGCCACCCGGGAGGCCACCTGGAATGCTTTTCCAACAGTCTTGAAAGAGTTCCCACATATGCTGAGCACTTGTTGGCTGCTTTTCCTTCACTCTAAAGTCCGACTCATCCCAAAATATCTCAATTTGGTTGAGGTCAGGGGATTGTGGAGTCCAGATCATCTGATGCAGCACTCCATCAGTCTTCTTCTTGGTAAAATAGCTCTACACAGTCTGCAGCTGTGTTGGGTCATTGTCATGTTGAAAAACAAATGACAGTCCCACTAAGCCCAAACCAGATGGGATGGCCATATCGCTGCCGAATGGTGTGGTAGCCATGCTGGTTAAGTGTCTTGAATTCTAAATAAATCACAGTCATGTCATCACCATAACACCTCCTCTTCCATTTGTTACGGTGGGAAATACAAATGCGTATATCATCCGTTCACCCACACCGCGTTTCACAAAGACACGGCGGTTGGAACCAAAAACCTCAAATTCGGACTCCAGACCAAAGGTAAAATGTCCACCTGTGTCAGTCGTGTGTATAGGTGGCAGGGAAGTCAGGCGCAGGAGAATCAAACTTAGTGGAATGGAGTTATTTAATGACTTTAAACAAAACATCACTCCAAATCTATTAATAATATAAAACAAAGTGGGTACGAGGACCTGTCGCGCACCAAGACAAACAACACGAAATCTGAACAACAAACAATCTCTGACAGAGACATGAGGGGAAACAGAGAGTTAAATACATAACAGGTAATGAATGGGATTGAAACCAGGTGTGTAGGAAGACAAGACAAAACCAATGGAAAATGAAAAATGGATCAATGATCGCTAGAAGACCGGTGACGTCGACCGCCGACCACCACCCGAACAAGGAGGGGCATCGACTTCGGCAGAAGTCGTGACAACCTGTCTAATGTCCATTGCTCGTGTTTCTTGGCCCAAGCAAGTCTCTTGTTATTGGTGTCCTTTAGTAGTGGTTTCTTTGCAGCAATTCGATCATGAAGGCCTGATTCACACAGTCCCCTCTGAACAGTTGATGTTGAGATGTGTCTGTTACATGAACTCTGTGAAGAAATTTCTGAGGCTGGTAACTCTAATGAACTTATCCTCTGTAGCAGAGGTAACTCTTGTGGCGGTCCTCATGAGAGCCAGTTTCATCATAGCGCTTGATGGTTTTTCCGACTGCACTTGAAGAAACTTTCAAAGTTCTTGAAATGTTCCGTATTGACTGACCTTCATTTCTTAAAGTAATGATGGATTGCCATTTCTCTTTGCTTATTAATATGAGCTTTTCCTGCCATATTATGGACTTGGTATTTTACCAAATAGGGCTATCTTCCTTGTCACAACACAACTGATTGGCTCAAAAGCATTAATAAGGAAATAAATTCCACAAATGATCTTTTAAGAAGGCACACCTGTTCATTGAAATGCATTCCAGGTGGGTACCTCATGAAGCTGAGAGAGTGCCAAGAGTGTGCAAAGCTGTCATCAAGGCAAAGGGTGGCAATTTGAAGAATGTCAAATATATAATACCCTTTTTGGTTACTACATGATTCACTATGTGTTATTTCATAGTTTTGATGTTTTCACTATTATTCTACAATGTAGAAAATAGTACAAATTTTGAGTGTATGTAAAAAAAAGTTTTTTATCAATTTCAAATCAACCCAGAATAATTTTTTACAGTGTAGGATGTTCGGGTTAATGTTAGGAGTTAGGTTAAATGGTTAGGGGAAGGGTTAGCTAACATGCCAAGTAATTGAAAAGTAGCTAAAAAGTTGTAAGTACACTACATGAACAAAATATATGGACATCTCAGTCCAAAATCATGGGCATTAATATGGAGTTGGTGCCCCCTTTGATGCTAAAACAGTCTCCACTTTTCTGAGAAGGATTTCCACTAGATGTTGGAACATTGCTGTGGGGACTTGCTTCCATTCAGCCACAAGAGCATTAGTGAGGTCGGACACTGGCTCACAGTCGGCATTCATCCCAAAAGTGTTTGACGGGGTTGTGATCAGCGCTCTGTGCAGGCCAGTCAAGTTCTTCCACATTGATATCTACAAACCATTTCTGTTTGGATCTCACTTTGTGGACGGGGGCATTATCATGCTGAAACAGGAAAAGGCTTTCCCCAAACTGTTGCCACAATGTTGGAAACACAGAATAGTCTTGAATGTCATTGTATACTGTAGCGTTAAGATGACCCTTCACTGGAACTAAGGGGCCTAGCCCAGACCATGAAAAACTTCTCCAGACCATTATTCCTCCTCCACCAAACTTTACAATTGGCACTATGCATTGGGGCAGGTAGTGTTCTCCTGGCATCCGCCAAACCCAGATTCGGCCACCGGACTGCCAGATGGTGAAGCGTGATTCATCACTCCAGAGAACACGTTTCCACTGCTCCAAAGTCCTTTTGGCAGTGAGAATTACACCACTCCAGCCGACCCGTGACATTTCGCAAGGTGATTATTGTGTGCGGCTGCTCGGCCATGGAAAACCATTTCATGAAGTTCCCAACGAACAGTTATTGTGCTGACGATTCTTCCAGAGACAGTTTGGAACTAGGTAGTGAGTGTTGCAACCGAGGACAGACGATATTTACATGCTACGCGCTTCAGCATTCGGTGGTCACGTTCTGTGAGCTTGTGTGGTCTATCACTTTGCAGCTGAGCCGCTGTTGCTCCTAGACGTTTCCACTTCACAATAACAGCACTTACCGTTGACCGGGGCAGCTCTAGCAGGGCAGAAATTTGACAAACTGACATGTTGGAAAGGTGGCATCCTATGACGGTGCCACGTTGAAAGTCACTGAGCTTTTCAGTAAGGCCATTCTTCTGCCAATGTTTGTCTATGGACATTTCATGGCTGTGTGCTCTATTTTCCACACCTTCCAGAGACGGTTGTGGCGGAAATAGCTGAATGCACTAATTTGAATTGCTTTCAACATACTTTTGTATATATACTGTAGTTGCAAAGTTGCTAAAGTTGTCCTTGATGAGATTCGAACACTCAACCTTTTGGTTAGTAGACGTTCGTATTATACGCCCACCCAACCAACTAACCACCCTCCTTTCGTTTTTGCCTTAAAGGGCAACTACACCACTTTTTAACTTCATTTTCATTATCTCTAGCACAATATCAGTGTCAACATATGTGAAAACTGCCAAGGTAAAAAAAAGTTCTACCCAATGACATCATCAAAAGGTAAAACATAAAAATTAAGTGATTTTCAAACACTATGAGATTCACGGTGACATGGGAACAAGAACATACCCACCCTTTGGGCTAGAAACTCCTTTCAGGTTTTGAAAATCATTTTTTAAAACTTTTAATCGTACTCTGTGATGTCACAGAGAAACACGTTCTTCTTGTCTTTTTAACCACAATGCTGTTTTCATGTATATAGATACTGGTTTGATGCTGGATATGAGGTTGAAAAGTGGCAGAATTGCCCTTTAACTGTGTTACGTTACTATACTAAACGTAACATATTACACACATTTGAGTGTCCCGGATATTTATTTACTATGTCCAGACTAGGAGACCAGCCTGAATTAAGAGGGATGCTGCCCATAACTTTTTGTGCAGCATATGCCTACTTGAATCCTTTGTTAACTTGACTATTTCTAGCAATAAACTTTGTAGCAACACTAGGCTGTTAAGATGATGAAACGGTCCTCTGAGGAGAGGACAGTGTAACTCGCCGCTTCTGGACAGCTAATGCATCATTAACGCTTATCTAGTACAGTGATGCCTCGCAAATGGAAGCGAATTGGTTGAGTAAGTAGCCGTAATCCATCCATGAATAAGTAAACAGTTATATATTGTGTTGACAGATACCGTCATTATAGTTCCTATCAGTCCGTTATCGCTGGCACGCTGGCGGTATCCGCAAATGGCGGCCTGCCTTGAGAGAGACTTAAGCTAGGTCTATTATTGGGCTTGGATATTCAGACATTTCAAGGGAAAAACGACAATTGCACTCATTGGTTCTCCGCAGCCAGGTTAAACAATGGCTCTTCGATTTACAGGCCAACTGGGTAGGTTTGATAACACCATCATCCAGGGGCGCAACCTTGGTTTTAGAAGTGGGGGAAACATAACTTGGTGCAGTCTTGGGGTCCTCCCATTTTCTGGGGCATCTAAAGATAATTTATACACAATCTAATTAGTCCCATGGCCCTTCTAGCCATCTCTATTTAGAACAACAACAAGTAAGCAAAAATGCCCACAGTCATCAAGCTAGGTAAGATATCATTATTAAATATGTTTAAGTGAATGATAAGAATGAACTACATTTTTGTTCAGTGAATTTCATATCATAGGCCTAATAGTACTGCAGAGCTCTTTTTACTTGCACACCACATAGCAGGGTCACCCCATCCTTCACCTAGGGGTCGAAGGCCGTGCAGCGCCCCAACCCATCACACCCCACTCAGCCTTAGGATCTTAGTGAAATATGAATTATTGGTTTCAGGTGTGTTACGCCAAGGCCAGAGTGACAACCAACAGTACGGTAGACCCCCAGGGCCAGGACTGAGCAGCCCAGCAGCTAGGGGTTGCCTAAATAGCTATCTCCTCTGACGTGGGCATGTTTTCAATACAGACTCCTTTTGTCATACAGTATTCCCTGCAAGGCATCCAGACCTTATGAAAGTTGTACAGTATACCCATAATCTTGTAATAAATCATATCTAGTGATACATAACTGGACATTGATTCCATCCATTGTGGGAGGATAACCAACTTTCCAATTAATAGCACTCCATTTCTTAGCCACCGTAAATGCTTGGTTAAACAGTTTCTTCTGAGAACAGTCTGCAGTATTTCCAAGCAAACAAAAACAGGGAGAAGGGAGACTCCGTAGACATGCTGAGATAAATGAACATAGTCTTTGCCAGAATTCAGCTGGCCTTCACAAGACCATGCAAATATGTCCCCTTTTGTGTTTCACAACTCCAGCAGAAAGATACAATTTCTGAGTGCATGATATTCAGGTTCACTGGCATATAGTACGTTCAATGGATGGTCTTAAACTGCAGTAATTTATGTTTATTATATGAACATGACTCGACATTCTAACATATATGTTTCCCTTCATCATCATCAATAGTGTCTCCCAGGTCTTCCTCACATTTTTATTTTTCATGTTTTATCTCATCGGGAAAAGCCTCTATCAACCCTTGATACAGTTTGGAAATCAACTTCAGAGGTTCGTCAGACTGCCTTAAAATATTGTCCGTGATTTGAAGCTTCTTTCTTGTCCAGTGTTTGCTGCACAGAGAGAATAAAGTGTTCCATCGGCAGTAGTTCACCTCTGCGCTGTCACAGACTGGTCTACCCTGGCTGCCTGAACCCGATGAGACCCCTGTCACCATCTGTCCTGTGCAGATGAGGCATGACAAAAAATTACCTTGGTGTAGATTTATACATGATATTATCCATGGATACAATCAATGGTTCAATTATTGAAATTACTATTATTCCCAGATCCCAGACTGTAGCCTACCCACCAACTCAAGATTGAACATTGTACCAATTCACTGATTGTTATAATATATTGCAAAATTCACCTGAGCTCCGTAGACTGGTCTTCCCTGGCTGTATGATCCTGCTGGAACACCTGTCACCATCTGATCCTGCTAAGACATGATGAGCATAGTGTTGTGTACTGACTGTGCACCACGACAGTGAAGCCTGTAGAGCTGTGCATACCATGTCAGTGTGAAAAGTAGGGCATTAGCTAGGGAAACTGACAGATCAATAACGTTACATTGCTATACTGACTAATAAAAACTCACATTGCCCTGAAAACAATTCAGAATATTGGTCTTCAATCGTTTGGCAGCTGGTTTCATAGTTTGATTCAGGTCTAGTGTGGTTCAGTCAAAAATTATAAATAAAAAGTAATCTACCTAGCAAGCTAATGTTAGACAATGTTTGGCTAGCTATAGCTAATGGTACAATGGTATATCATCAAATGTACTTCTGTTGAAATTGGACAAAACAAAGGCTATAAAACATGTCCATACACAAAACAGCTGTTAGATATTGCTATCTGACAGATTGCTAGATGCAAGCTAGAGCTGAACTGGCTGTGGTAGCTACTAGCTAGCAAACTAACTTCTAGTAGCTAGTTCATTCACTTCAGTCGAGAAGGGATGAAACATTAGCTAACATAACATGTCAGTTACACTACTAGCTCAGCACTGGGAATAAATCATTTTTGACAGTCAAACAGCAGTTACCTTGCCAGCTAGATCAGTCAACTAAAGAGTAGCCCATTTCTGCTCTGCTTGCTTTTACAACTCGGAGAAAATGTGCAACACAGACAGCAGCTGCCTCTGATCATCTCTCCAGTGCTGGTCCTATACACCATCCTTTCAGAAGCTTTGCCTTCACACAGCCTGTCCACATGCTCTGTGGTGTGCATGCGGTCCTAAATTCTGCTGGCTGTAACCGGAAAACGGACTACCTCTCTGAGGCGTCCGCATGGTCCTAAAGCACACCGGCTCTGTGCATCACAGTGCATTGATAAAACTGGTCGGGGACAAAAAATGCTATTTTAGAATGTAGGGGTGTCATGTCCCCCCGTCCCCAGTGAAAGTTGTGCCCCTGCCATTGTCAGTTATACATTGCTGATCTATCTATATCATTTGGTAATAACATGAGGCCTATTATGCCTGGAACCCGCTCCCTCCTCTCTCTCTCTTCCCTCAGTTTTGAATTCAGACCATAGTCCTCTCATCCATAGCTTCATTCCACCGTCTGTCTGTCTTCATTTTGATACTAATCACTTCATTAAAGATATCAGCACTGCTCTGCCACTGAGGTTAGATGGTGTGGCATGAGCTAAAACGAGCTTTGGAACATTTCGTTTCTTTGTTTGTGTATTCAACAGTCACACATATTGGATCAAATAACCATGGTGAGCTTCGAGGCTCCCAGTTGGTTTAACTCCCTCTGTTTAACATTGCTTTCTGACACACAATGCACCAGCCAAGAAGATTTCTAGTTCAAACATTTCCGAGTCTGTCTTCACTGGTACCTTGTTCTTTGCACACAAGGAAACTGTTAATTTCAAGCATCACAGTGCCGACTATGCCGTGTTGGACTCAATGTATATCACCTTGATATAGGCTAAGTATACATCCGTTTTACATACCATTGTTTGCCCAGCCATCCTAACCTAGATCCCTTTCTTAAACAACACTGGAGGGATGAGATGAGAGCTGAATCGAGAAAAAGCAGCAAACAAACACTGTTTGAAGGAGAATTCCCAGTTTACATTCCTCATATGGCACATATAAAGGCCCTGTGAAGGCGAGAGGGCTATGAGAGAGTATTGCTTGTATCTACAGTAACAATGTAGCCTTCCGCTGGTAGCTTTGTTTTGTTTTATTCTTTATTTCCCAGCTTTCCAATTACATGTATACAGTCAATAGAGCCAGGTTATAGAAAGCAGTCTTTGCTGCTCTTTCTGCTCTGAGAAAAGGAAAGTCAAAATGTCATCCTCTTTTGTGTGTGTGCATGTGTGTGTGCCTTCGTGCTCACCTATGTGTGCACGTGCAAATTTAAGTGTGCGTGTTTGACAGGGTGTGCGCTAGTGCAGTGTTTCCCAACCCTGGTCCTCCAGTACCCCCAACAGAACACATTTTCATTGTATCCCTGGACAAGCACACCTGAATCAACTTGTCAACTAATCATCAGGCCCTCAATGAGTTGAATGAGGTGTGCTTGTCCAGGGATACAATGAAAATGTGTTCTGTTGGGGGTACTCGAGGACCCTCTCTGATACAGAGAGGGTCAGAGAACATGTCCGGTAGTGGCATTTCGCTGGCATTTTTTATGTACGACTAGCAGTTGATGTCAGTTCTCTATCTGTCCCTCTATCTTCTGTCCCAGGCTTTTGAAAATGCTGGAAAAGAGAGATGAGGAATGAGGCATTATCATCCCCCTCTGACGTTTGATTTGTGGTGGAATATTCTTATGAACTCCCAACAGCTTTCAGACAGACGGGTTAAAGCCTAGCTGACTAGCTCCCAGATGGATTGCTTGGTGTGTGTGTGTTTTGAATCTGCGTGTGCCGTGTGCCGTGTGAGTAAGTGTGTGTGTGTGTGTGTGTGTGTGTGTGTGTGTGTGTGTGTGTGTGTGTGTGTGTGTGTGTGTGTGTGTGTGTGTGTGTGTGTGTGTGTGTGTGTGTGTGTGTGTGTGTGTGTGTGTGTGTGGTTTCTCTCAGGCTGTAATGGGAAAGTCTCTGTTATTACCACTACAGGGCAGAATCACTATGAAGACGAGAGAGAAATCAGCTCTCTTTGACTTCCTTAAATTCTGCCATCACTCTTTTTAATGCTTCCGTCCTCCTCCCATATTTATGCTGGAAATATTGTGCGTATTGTAAGACAGACGGTCTGCATGACTGTTGAGTGCACAAGCCAATCACATGGCTAGTCTGGGGGAGGTTTCCATGGTGAAACGTTGCGAGGGACTGGCGAAACTCCAGAACTAAGTCTGATCCATTGCTAATATGGTAATATGATATGTACCATTCTCCAGCAGCTGAAAGAAAAAGAGCCCCAACAGGCCTGTCCGCCTATCTGCCAGTCTGAATGTTTGTCTTAAACAGGTGAATTTCTGAAAAGAGTGGGAGACGAGGGAAAAATAGATATTTGAAAAAGAACCAGCACAATAGAGAAGCAGCCAGGCGCTAAGGCAGGATTTCCCAAACTCGGTCCTCGGGACCCCAAGGTTTGCACGTTTTGGTTTTTGCTCTAGCACGACACAGCTGATTAAAGTAATCAACTAATCATCAAGTGGTGATAATATGTAGCAGCTGTGTAGTGCTAGAGCAAAAACCAAAATGTGCAACCGTTGGGGTCCCGAGGACCGAGTTTGGGAAACGCTGCAGTAAGACGAGGAGACGCGGTGTCTGCTTGGATAAGAAGTTTACTCTTGATCAGCCTTAACTGCTGCTGCCTATAGGGATTGGGTCTAAGCTTTGAGTGTGTCCTGTCCTTGTCCCTTTGTTTGTTGTCCCTGTCGCCGTGGTGACCAGTGATCCTGAACCCCTTCCTTCCCCAAGTGCCTGCTGTTCTGGCTCTGTTTGTCCCTGCAGGGTTGCTGTCGTTGAGTTGTTAGTTAGGGATGTGGAGAATCAGTGTGTGTCAGTGTGTGTGTGTGCCTGTGTACTCAGCTAGAACTGTGTATATATGTGTTTGTGTGTGCGTGCATGTGTGTGTGAATGCATGCGCCTTTGTGTGTCTTTGTGCTTTTGTGTGTGTGTGTGTGTGTTTGCCTGCAGTGATGCATGTGTGTGCGTTTGTGTCTTTGCGTGTGTGTGTGTGTGTGTGTGTGTGTGTGTGTGTGTGTGTGTGTGTGTGTGTGTGTGTGTTGGCCCGTCAGGCATGCCACCGTTACAGCTACTAGGAAGTGGGTTGCGACATGGTCCGCTCTAAGGAGAACGTCCAGAAATAGACCCTATGCCCTCATCTAACTGATTTATTCACTTGCTCCCTTTTCTTCCCCCTTTCACCAGAATGCACTTAACTCTATCCTTGGTTAAATAGCCTCATGTCAGTGCACGTGCATGCGTGTGTGTGTGCGAGTGCATGCTCGTGACTGTTTGTGTGTAAGTGTTTTAAGGGAGAGGGACCATGGTGTACCCTGTCGTCCCGGGTGATGCTTGTTGCACAAGGAACTGATAACAAAGTACATGACATCCTTTTGTAGGTCTTTTTTAGTTTGTCATAAACCTACCCTGCCAGTAAGGTGGTCACTGCAGGGCAGGCTAGCTGAGTATGCACGAACAACACAGGCTTCCTAGCACCATTTAAACACACTCAATAACCCCTTAAACCGAGTGGTGGACAATAACACTTAAACCCCCCTAAAACAACCCTGCCCATCGCTCCATCCCTCCATCCCTCACTCCCCCACCCAAGGCCAAATATGGATGGATAGTGTGATAGTAGTGAAGGAGAGTATGGGGATGAAGGGATGAGGAGGTGGAAAGAAAAGTGGTAAATGGGACAGCTGTGGTGCAGGAGCCCAGCCCAATAAAGGCACACACCCAGATGCCCTTATGATCCTGTCGTGACAATGGCCCAAATCCACTCCCGAAACACACACAACACACACACATTCCCCACAACACACACACACAGAAAAGTCTAAACACTTCTGGTCAAAAGTAGTACACTAATATGGGGCATAGTGTTCCATTTTGGGATACAACCTATGTTAGACAAATGCACTGTAGACCACTGAGTCTCTCTCTCTCTCTCTCTCTGAAACACACCGACATGATAGTATGAGCTAAGCTGACAGAATGAGCACGTTTCACACTTTTTAGGGCTGAGTGTGTACGACAGGCCTTTCTCTCTGTGCGGGGTGATTTTCAGATCTATGTGAAGTCTGGTTACTTTCTCAGCAACTCATATTCTCATGAGCCCATTCCGCCTCGAGGCTGTGTCCCAAATGGCACCCTATGCCCTATTGTACGTAGCGCTTCACTTTTCACCAGGGCCCATAGTAGTGCACTGTATCGGGAACAGGTTACCATCTGGGCTGCAGGCTAGTCTTTACTCATGAAAGATCTCCACGACCACAGTGCTACCTGATCTAGGAGACGGTAATGGGCATCCGTTGACAAGGGGTGAGTACCACGTGGCACCCTATTCCCTTACATGGTGCACTACTTTGGACCAGGTCCAATAGGGCTTTGGTCAAAATAAGCACACTTTAAAACGGAGTAGGCTGCCATTAGGACACAGCCATGGTGGTACCAGATACAGGGCACAGTAAAAGGCATCCTATTGGCTGCTGACCCCATAGTGGGTCATCCAGGGTTCAGTTATGGTCCCCAGGGGATAGAGCTTGACTCTGATGAAAGAGAGCCTTTATCACTTTCTGGCAGGGTAACTTAGGTCACTATGGTGCCAGCCAATCAGCCATTCATCCTAGGGGGTAAGGGCTTTGTGTGTGTTTGGGGTAAAGTGTGTGTGAATATGATTTCATTGCATTTACTTTCTGGGTGTGTTTGTAAATGTGTGTGTTTACTGTCTGTGCGTTAAGTGTGTGTGAGTGATAGTTAGTGACATGGGGTGCTTAGCAGAGAGGATTTGGAAGGAGCCATTGGGATTGGCCTGATAGGATTTCCCCTGGTGTTGGCCCTGCCATAGGGGGAAGTGTCACCTGTCTTCAGCATGGAGCAAAACAGCAGTTGCATTTAACTGCCCAAGGTCCTGCACTGCCATCTCCAACTCTGACCAGTAGCATCTCCTCAATCCTGAAGGACTGATAAGGACAAAGCCAGAGGCACTGCAGACCACTGCTGCTGGAGTGACCTGATTGGCTGGGGATAAAGGTAGTGATTTTATATTTTTCAGACATATCTCCAGTTCTGCCAGCCGTATCTGGGAGCAGAAGGGCAGGGATAGGTCAAAGCATTTCAACCCCTTGAGTCAACTGAGGCTAAGGCAGCCTCAACTTACTGCTCCCTAAACATCCTCTCCCCTCACAGGCATGGCCACGGGCTAATCAGATTATTCCATACTACCCTCCAATAACCTCCTAGTCACATCTGATCTTTAACACAACTCTGCGTATCCATAACTTCTCTCGACTGCCTCCAGCAGCAACAGCAGCAGCAACAGCAGCAGCCACTCTTCTTTCCCTCCATCACCACCTTCCCCAGTGGTTGTCAGAGTGGCAGGACTGGCATCCACCTACGGCTCGCCCCTGGCACTACCCAGCATGAGACCTACTCTGTCTGCCTGCCTCCTCCGCACCCACCGCCACCACCAAGCCCTCTAGGCTTATATCAAACCCAGATATAATGCAGGGATGGAAGGAGGGTGGCACGCAGTACGGCTTGTCCTGAGCACCACTCTTCATAATGACATGCTGCCCCCTGTGTCCGGGCAGTGTCCAGATCAAGAAGGGCAACTGGGGCTGCCATAGGCAGGTTCATCTCCTCAGGCTCAGTCAGTAGTCCTCTGTGCCAATGAGAGGGGTAGTTAAGAACATGCCAGTCAGGAAGTAAGAGGCCCTAATGGGACTGGATGAGACGACATGACAGTGCCAGGGCCATTACAGCCACTGAGAGAGCCCTGTCAGACCTTGAGTGGAAGGGGAGAGAGAGAGAGAGAGAGAGAGAGAGAGAGAGAGAGAGAGAGAGAGAGAGAGAGAGAGAGAGAGAGAGAGAGAGAGAGAGAGAGAGAGAGAGAGAGAGAGAGAGAGAGAGAGAGAGAGAGAGAGAGAGAGAGAGAGAGAGAGAGAGAGAGAGAGAGAGAGAGAGAGAGAGAGAGAGAGAGAGAGAGAGAGAGAGAGAGAGAGAGAGAGAGAGAGAGAGAGAGAGAGAGAGAGAGAGAGAGAGAGAGAGAGAGAGAGAGAGAGAGAGAGAGAGAGAGAGAGAGAGAGAGAGAGAGAGAGAGAGAGAGAGAGAGAACAATGTCTTGAGTAAAAGCCAAATTGGATTTATACTAAAACATCGCACGACTGATCAAATATACACTTGCTTTATCGACTTCCAAAAAGCATTTGATTCTATTTGGCATACAGGACTGTTCTACAAAGTTTTTGAAAGTGGTGTAGAGGGTAAAACATATGACATAATTAAATCAATGTATACTGGCAATATGTGCAGCATTAAAATTGTTAAGAAAATAACAGATTTCTTTAAGCGGGGCCTTCGCCAGGGTTGCAATCTGAGCCCTGCACTCTTCAATATTTACATCAACGAATTGGCCACTATTCTAGAAAAATCCTCAGCCCCTGGTGTTAGTCTCCACAATTCAGAGGGTAAATGCCTACTCTTTGCAGATGACCTATGCCTGCCGTCACCCACAGCAGATGGCCTACAGCAGAACCTGGACCTGCTAGAGCAGTACTGTCAGACCTGGGTCCTGGCAGGAATCCTGAAAATACAAAAAAATATATTTTCCAAAGAAGATCCAGATCTCAGGGAATTAGGCCAAAGTTCTCAATTGGTACAAAATATATAGAAAACTGCACACACTACAATGACTTAGGTTTAAAAATAAGCTCAACTGGACACCTTAATGGGGCAGTGAATGAACAGAGAGAAAGCACGCAGGGCATTCTACACCATTAAAAAACAAATTCAAATTGAAATACCAATTAAAATGTGGCTAAAACAAATTGAATGTGTCATTGAACCAATTGCACTTTATGGCAGCGAGGTGTGGGGTCCACTTGCCAAACAAGATTTCATCAAATGGGACAAACACCCCATTGAAACCCTGCATGCAGAGTTCTGTAAGATTTTCCTACATGTCCTGAGGAAAACTACAAACAATGCATGCAGGGCAGAATTAGGCCAACATCCACTAATAATAAAAACTCAAAAAATAGCAATTAAGTTTTGGAAACATCTAAAATACAGTGACCCCCTCTCATATCTTTACCAAGCCCTGCAATGCCAAGCGCTGAGCAAATAAAATAGTCCCCTCATCCATCTGGTCCTGGGGACTCAGTTCACAAACTTGTTCTACTAACTCACTGAAGCCTCAGGACCAGAACATCCAATAAATCAGAATAAACCAAATGACAACACAGTCAAAACAAAACTACATTGCTTATTGGGAAACACAAACAACAACACAAAGCAAAATGCAGTGCTATCTGGCCCTAAATCGACAGTACACCATGGCTGACTATTTGACCATGGTTTCTGATCAAAACCTTAGAAAAACCTTGACGAAGTACAGGCTCAGTGAGCACAGCCTTGCCATTGAGAAGGGTAGACACAGGAAAACCTGGCTCACTGTAGAGCAAAGGCTGTGCAAACACTGCACAACAGCAGAACCTGAGACAGAGCTGACTTTTCCTGACAAAATGTAAAAAATATAAAACAATTAGAGAGTGAATTTCCCCCAGATTTGAAACCCTTACTCAAGGTTTCAAAGACCTCTGATGGGAGTAGGCTACCCGTCCTGTTGAGGGAGGACGCAGAGAGTTGTGGGTTGGCAGCGCACTACATCTGCCATAAGATGAGGGACAGTGTCTGACATACCAATCAACCGGCACATGTCCTCTACTGTATGCTTATTGATATTGTTCATAGAGAGAGAGACACAGAGAGACACAAAGAGAGACGGACCAAGAGACAGAGAGTGAGCGCAGGCGATGGAGATGAACAAAGAGATTAGAGATGGCGAGAGATGGATGTGGAGAGAGAACAAGAGAACAACAACAACAAAAAAGCCACAGGATGAACGTGACAGAGTTGAAGGATGGAGGCTGGCTGTAGTGTGTGTGTCTGAGGGGAGGTCTGTCCCTGTTGGTTCCTCCGTGCTGTTGTGTTGCCTGTTCATGGAGTGAAACAGCCGTAGAGCTAGAAGACGGATCTTTGTGCAACGTCATGCCGAGAAAGAAGCAGCAACAACAAACCAGTGTGACAGCCAACAGCCAGCTACATGAATACAGGCCTCTTCAATTTTCTATTAAATGGGTTTTCTTTGCTTTGATCTCTGTGATGAAAGCAACAGCACAGTGTCCAATACGTCACCGAAGAAGAAGCCTACCACAAGGACAACCAAAACATTTAGGGAGGTGTTTTACTCCCTGGGCTTTGATTTCTTGTCTAAATTGAGGATTATGTTGGATTAACCCAATGTTGTGATCCCCTTCCCCCTAAAAAGGATGTTTACTCAAAATGTGTAATCCTGTACGCCTTCCTGAACTGTCATATTTATAGAACAAGATAGATTCAAGCGTCCACTTGTGAGAGGTTTCGACAAGCTAAGTACCTGCTCTTATTACGTGAGTTGTATCATCATAACCGGTGAATACAATGAGTGTGGTGCAAGCCCAAATGTAAGCCTACTCTCTCCATTTGAAACCGGAACCTTCCTCTCAGTCAGAATACTACTTACAACATTTCCCATTTGAACGCCAACATAAAAGTAGAAACGTCATCCTCCTCCTCTTTGTTGCTCTCACACTGGAATCCCATCCATCCATCCACACCTTAATTGAGGCTCTCTCCACCGATGTTTCGAGTGATGTTTATCACCGTGGCAACATTGCTGCCCCTGCAGATCGTGGTTGTGTTGTCTTGTGTGAGGATTACCATAACAACAGAGCGCAGGCTTTAGCTTTAATTCCAGTAACACTGGACCCGGCTCCTCTGTGGATCGGCTCGCCTGGTGGGCTTGTCTTAACTGGTATTAGCAGGCGTGGGCAGGGAGCTAATGCTATCGCCCGTCTGAGAGGCTGATTTCGCCTGGGGGGGGGGGGGGGCCCATACGGCCCGCACGAGGGCCTAGTGTTGATGTTCCACTGTTCAGTTCACTCCCCCTAAGGTAAGCCCCAGCCTTAGCCCTTAGCATGTCAGGCACCCCTAGCAAGTGTCCACCCAACCCCAGAGTGTCTGCCTGCTGCTCGGCTAACTAGTGATTAGCGCTGTCCACCAGGCAAATGGGTAGGTGGGTCACTGCATGCTGCCTCTCAGTGGGCGCTTATTGCAACCGGCAGCCCGGTGGGACGGGGGGGGACGGGGGTGGAAGAAGAAGAGGCAGAGACGACATGTCATCACGGCTAAGCTGGCGGAGAGGAGCGAGGCAGTGGGAGGAGGAGGAGGGGTAGGGAGGTGCGGGGGCAGGAGCTGACCCTGTAAGCAGAGGAGATTAGGGAGAATAATGAAAGGGGTCTTGGCAGTGCTTAACTAATATGTGAAGTAATCTGAAGAAAATGTGTGGAGAGGAAATGTCAGCTGTGTGTGTGCAACAGCGTGACAATGCAACTGTGTGTCTGAGTGTGTTTGTGTGTTCTCGTGTGCGTGAGTGTTATTTGCATGGAGGATTGCTGCAGTCAGGGCTACTGAAAGAATTCTAACAGCCTCTTAAGCAAACAAGTGTCGGAGCATGGAAAATTAATTTCAGGCCTCCTCAAAAGAACAGCCCGACCGTTGACATGGAGTGCCTGCGAGAGACTAACAGAGTCAGTTAGGTCTCACACACACACACACACACACACACACATCTGCATGTGTACATTTTAGAGGTGGCGTGTGAGGATGAGTTTTGCCCTTTAAACCATAATACATAAGATTACATGGACAAGGAGGCATTTCTATTATATACACTCTTCAGCTCTCTACAACTCTCCAAGTGTGTCGGGTAGAGGTGTTGTTCTGGGATCAGTCCCCTCCAATCCGTATAATCATTTTCATGATGACTGTAAAGGCTAAACTGATCATAGATCAGCACTCCCACTCTGTTGACTATCAGATGATTGATTAGTAGGCTGATAATTACCGTTTTTCTCAATTGCTAAAACACTAAAACCCATTAGCTGAACAAAGTTCTCAGTTGCCTGGACTCATTTAGCTAATTATGCAGTCTGTTGTCAATACCTTAAACCATTTCACATGGTAAAACACAATTTGCAGATCTCACTTAGACTTTTCAGCAAAACTCTAAACACATTCTCATTCTCAAAACACATTCGGCACTCTAATGCACATGTCATCCATACTGGTAAACACAAGTGGCAACAATCAAATACAAATAGAGAACATATGTCATTGATTGAACACAACCACTCAAAATTGATTTAACCTGTTTCAAATGATGCGACACAACCAATATAAGCCAGTTCAGAGAGCAAACAGGTTGTTGAAGGTGGGAAGGAGAAAGTCTGAGAATGGATACTGTAGTACAGTGCATTGTAGGCTGTATACTGTACAATGGACAAATTGTATGGCCCTGAACATTGTGCTTTCCATTTATTAACAGTACTACTGACTGCTCAATAGATTTTGACTGGTTGCAGGTTCATATCAACAAAGAACAAGAATTACAGTATCACAGAGACAAAGGAAGTACTTCCGGCGCCGACAGAGATAGCCGCCTCGCTTCGCGTTCCTAGGAAACTATGCAGTTTTTTGTTTTTTTACGTGTTATTTCTTACATTAGTACCCCAGGTCATCTTAGGTTTCATTGCATACAGTCGAGAAGAACTACTGAATATAAGAGCAACGTCAACTCACCATCAGTACGACCAAGAATATGTTTTTCGCGACGCGGACCCTGTGTTCTGCCTTACAAACAGGACAACGGAGTGGATCCTATGCAGCGACCCAAAAAAACGACTCCGAAAGAGAGGGAAACGAGGCTGTCTTCTGGTCAGACTCCGGAGACGGGCACATCGCGCACCACTCCCTAGCATTCTTCTTGCCAATGTCCAGTCTCTTGACAACAAGGTTGATGAAATCCGAGCAAGGGTAGCATTCCAGAGGGACATCAGAGACTGTAACGTCCTTTGCTTCACTGAAACATGGCTCACTGGAGAGACTCTATCCGAAGCGGTGCAGCCAACGGGTTTCTCCACACATCGCGCTGACAGAAACAAACATCTTTCTGGTAAGAAGAGGGGCGGGGGCGTATGCCTCATGGCCAACGTGACATGGTGTGATGAAAGAAACATACAGGAACTCAAATCCTTCTGTTCACCTGATTTAGAATTCCTCACAATCAAATGTAGACCGCATTATCTACCAAGAGAATTCTCTTCGATTATAATCACAGCCGTATATATCCCCCCCCCCCAAGCAGACACATCGATGGCTCTGAACGAACTTTATTTAACTCTCTGCAAACTGGAAACGATTTATCCGGAGGCTGCATTCATTGTAGCTGGGGATTTTAACAAGGCTAATCTGAAAACAAGTCTCCCCAAATTTTATCAGCATATCGATTGCGCAACCAGGGGAGGAAAGACCTTGGATCATTGTTACTCTAACTTCCGCGACGCATATAAGGCCCTGCCCCGCCCCCCTTTCGGAAAAGCTGACCACGACTCCATTTTGTTGATCCCTGCCTACAGACAGAAACTAAAACAAGAGGCTCCCACGCTGAGGTCTGTCCAACGCTGGTCCGACCAAGCTGACTCCACACTCCAAGACTGCTTCCATCACGTGGACTGGGAGATGTTTCGTATTGCGTCAGATAACAACATTGACGAATATGCTGATTCGGTGTGCGAGTTCATTAGAACGTGCGTTGAAGATGTCGTTCCCATAGCAACGATTAAAACATTCCCTAACCAGAAACCGTGGATTGACGGCAGCATTCGTGTGAAACTGAAAGCGCGAACCACTGCTTTTAATCAGGGCAAGGTGTCTGGTAACATGACCGAATACAAACAGTGCAGCTATTCCCTCCGCAAGGCTATCAAACAAGCTAAGCGCCAGTACAGAGACAAAGTAGAATCTCAATTCAACGGCTCAGACACAAGAGGCATGTGGCAGGGTCTACAGTCAATCACGGACTACAGGAAGAAATCCAGCCCAGTCACGGACCAGGATGTCTTGCTCCCAGGCAGACTAAATAACTTTTTTGCCCGCTTTGAGGACAATACAGTGCCACTGACACGGCCTGCAACGAAAACATGCGGTCTTTCCTTCACTGCAGCCGAGGTGAGTAAGACATTTAAACGTGTTAACCCTCGCAAGGCTGCAGGCCCAGACGGCATCCCCAGCCGCGCCCTCAGAGCATGCGCAGACCAGCTGGCCGGTGTGTTTACGGACATATTCAATCAATCCCTATACCAGTCTGCTGTTCCCACATGCTTCAAGAGGGCCACCATTGTTCCTGTTCCCAAGAAAGCTAAGGTAACTGAGCTAAACGACTACCGCCCCGTAGCACTCACATCCGTCATCATGAAGTGCTTTGAGAGACTAGTCAAGGACCATATCACCTCCACCCTACCTGACACCCTAGACCCACTCCAATTTGCTTACCGCCCAAATAGGTCCACAGACGATGCAATCTCAACCACACTGCACACTGCCCTAACCCATCTGGACAAGAGGAATACCTATGTGAGAATGCTGTTCATCGACTACAGCTCGGCATTCAACACCATAGTACCCTCCAAGCTCGTCATCAAGCTCGAGACCCTGGGTCTCGACCCCGCCCTGTGCAACTGGGTACTGGACTTCCTGACGGGCCGCCACCAGGTGGTGAGGGTAGGCAACAACATCTCCTCCCCGCTGATCCTCAACACTGGGGCCCCACAAGGGTGCGTTCTGAGCCCTCTCCTGTACTCCCTGTTCACCCACGACTGCGTGGCCACGCACGCCTCCAACTCAATCATCAAGTTTGCGGACGACACAACAGTGGTAGGCTTGATTACCAACAACGACGAGACGGCCTACAGGGAGGAGGTGAGGGCCCTCGGAGTGTGGTGTCAGGAAAATAACCTCACACTCAACGTCAACAAAACTAAGGAGATGATTGTGGACTTCAGGAAACAGCAGAGGGAACACCCTCCTATCCACATCGATGGAACAGTAGTGGAGAGAGTAGCAAGTTTTAAGTTCCTCGGCATACACATCACAGACAAACTGAATTGGTCCACTCACACAGACAGCATCGTGAAGAAGGCGCAGCAGCGCCTCTTCAACCTCAGGAGGCTGAAGAAATTTGGCTTGTCACCAAAAGCACTCACAAACTTCTACAGATGCACAATCGAGAGCATCCTGGCGGGCTGTATCACCGCCTGGTATGGCAACTGCACCGCCCTCAACCGTAAGGCTCTCCAAAGGGTAGTGAGGTCCGCACAACGCATCACCGGGGGCAAACTACCTGCCCTCCAGGACACCTACACCACCCGATGTCACAGGAAGGCCATAAAGATCATCAAGGACATCAACCACCCGAGCCACTGCCTGTTCACCCCGCTATCATCCAGAAGGCGAGGTCAGTACAGGTGCATCAAAGCTGGGACCGAGAGACTGAAAAACAGCTTCTATCTCAAGGCCATCAGACTGTTAAACAGCCACCACTAACACTGAGTGGCTGCTGCCAACACACTGACACTGACTCAACTCCAGCCACTTTAATAATGGGAATTGATGGGAAATGATGTAAATATATCACTAGCCACTTTAAACAATGCTACCTTATATAAATGTTACTTACCCTACATTATTCATCTCATATGCATACGTATATACTGTACTCTATATCATCGACGGTATCCTTATGTAATACATGTATCACTAGCCACTTTATACTATGCCACTTTGTTTACATACTCATCTCATTTGTACATACTGTACTCGATACCATCTACTGTATCTTGCCTATGCTGCTCTGTACCATCACTCATTCATATATCCTTATGTACATATTCTTTATCCCCTTACACTGTGTACAAGACAGTAGTTTTGGAATTGTTAGTTAGATTACTTGTTATTACTGCATTGTTGGAACTAGAAGCACAAGCATTTCGCTACACTCGCATTAACATCTGCTAACCATGTGTATGTGACAAATAACATTTGATTTGATTTGATTTGAAGGACAAGTTTGTGAGATGCAGGGTACAGTACTGTAAAAATAGGGGTACAAGGAGGAGGAAGAACAAAAAACAAAATTGCAAAGAGCAAAGCAGAGTAGTAATTTCTGATCAAGAACATGTTTTCATTCATCAAAAGACAATGATGGAAAAAAAATGAATTTTTGGGGGATTAAAAATGTACTTCTCCCTGAGAATTGTATGTTTTGAGAGAGAGAGAGAGAGAGAGAGAGAGAGAGCACAATGTCTTGAGAAAGAGAGAGAGAGAGAGATGTTTAGACTTTTCCTTTTTCTCTCTTCCTTTCCTCCTCCCTTTGCTGTTTGGGGGGTGTTGTTTGTTATTCTGGCCTCAAAACCGATTTGTGATGTGTCAAATCTCCGCTCGTTTTACGGTTCCTGCCGTGTTTGTGTTTGTGTTCTTGCCTATGTGTCTCTTCCTCTTCTCCACTGGACACCCAGCCCAGCTCTCCGCCCCAGACTCACAGCCTCACAGCCTTGCAATGGATCAAAGTTCTCATAATAACGTAATGGTGTGTTGACCATGTCCCTGACCCCCAGTTTATCAAACTCTGTCATAGATGGAGTTTTTCCCCTGCAGAAGTGGAGAGATGCATTGTTTCGTATCAGAGGTAGATCATTTCACTGCTGTGTTGACTACCATTGACTGAGTGTGTGGCCAAGCTGGAGGTGTGCTGTGTTTTCCCTTGGCTGCACTGGGGTAATGTAGCTAGCCCAGATACACCTAAGGTGCTGTCCATGTCCATGTCCATGTCTGTGTGTGTGTGTGTGTTTGTTTTGGAAGCATGGCTGAGTCTCCGACCTGTGATCTCCAGATGTAGGACAGGGCCATACGCCCAGGCTATGAGACCTGCTGTAACCCAACCTGACCCCAGGCTTAGCCCCATACAGCCCAGGCTGTGAAACCTGCTGTAACCCAACCTGACCCCAGGCTTAGCCCCATACAGCCTAGGCTGTGATACCTGCTGTAACCCAACCTGACCCCAGGCTTAGCCCCATACAGCCCAGGCTGTGAGACCTGCTGTAACCCAACCTGACCCCAGGCTTAGCCCCATACAGCCTAGGCTGTGAGACCTGCTGTAACCCAACCTGACCCCAGACTTAGCCCCATATGCCCAGGCTGTGAGACCTGCTGTAACCCAACCTGACCCCAGGCTTAGCCCCATACAGCCCAGGCTGTGAAACCTGCTGTAACCCAACCTGACCCCAGGCTTAGCCCCATACAGCCCAGGCTGTGAAACCTGCTGTAACCCAACCTGACCCCAGGCTTAGCCCCATACAGCCTAGGCTGTGAGACCTGCTGTAACCCAACCTGTCCCCAGACTTAGCCCCATACGCCCAGGCTGTGAGACCTGCTGTAACCCAACCTGACCCCAGACTTAGCCCCATACGCCCAGGCTGTGAGACCTGCTGTAACCCAACCTGACCCCAGGCTTAGCCCCATACAGCCCAGGCTGTGAAACCTGCTGTAACCCAACCTGACCCCAGACTTAGCCCCATACGCCCAGGCTGTGAGCCCTGCTGTAACCCAACCTGACCCCAGACTTAGCCCCATACGCCCAGGCTGTGGGACCTGCTGTAACCCAACCTAACCCCAGGCTTAGCCCCATACGCCCAGGCTTTGGACTGTTGAGCTAAGGTGAAAGACTGATACCCTGATGTAATACTGAGTCGGAGACTCCTCACAGGCATGCAATGGGACAGAACATGCCGTCTCAAGTTCTCTGGCCTCTTTTCACCCTCCTTCTTTATCACATGTGACCGACCAGCTCGACTCGGTCTTATGTAGCAACATTTGAAATTGTGTTTTTTACATTGGATAAATGTAGAGACTCTACTAGAAAACGATACATCATACGTTACAGTTGAAGAACAATGGGAAAGTAATTCCGCTTTGAATGTTGATAGACGTAAAATCACTTTTGAGAAAATTCCCCTTCAATGTTTTGGTACAACTACCGGAGAGCTCTTCTTTGTCTACACCCATTCAACATTTTCACTTTAGCCCCACACAGCTCTTTAAGGATTCACATGTATTGAACAATCAAAGATTTCAAGACTAAAGGCTGGTTTATACTATGGGCGAGTTCATAAATTTAAACTGGAGTGCCAGAGTGTTTTCTGAGCGTTTGTAAACTCAGTGTTGTCAGATTGTCCATTAGTAAATTCAGATATATTTGCTTTCTGACTATTCGGAGCGCACTCTGGCCGCTCTGACCGGAGAGTACTGTTGATTTGCGTGTTCTAACCTAACAACCGCAGTCAAGCACAAAGCTAACTGGCTAATGCTACTTCCAGACACAAATGATAGTATTTTTCTGTGGCTAAACCAACTAGGCTCAGAATTTAACAATCGTATTCATATTTACAGATGTCATACAAGTTTGTTAGTAAGGCACATGAAAGTTCACATGTTCCAGAAGGCATTTCTTCCAAAAATACGGATTTTGATAACAAAAATAAATGCCTCTCCGGTGAAGTAATATGCTGAGTTTCCTGAAAAGAGTCACATATACTGGCCCCCTTTCATTCTCATTCTCACTCTCTCTCTCATTCTCTAGCATGTTCTCGCTTGAGTTGACTAAATCAGCTGTGAGATCTGAACAGATGCAGACACACACACGCACGCACGCACACACACACTCCCATACACACACACGTGTGACTGGTGGTTAACCAATGAGGAAGAAAATGCCCATCTCTCTCTCTCTCTCTTTCTCTCTCTCTCTCGCTCCCACGTATGCACACACGCTGTCGGGGAAAGTCTAATCAATAATGAGGAGAGACAAGGTCAATCACCAATCAGGATAATACTTTATTTAAAATGTATTAATAACATCAATTAATTATTGCAATAATGAAGCTGGTCGACGACCCACCCGTAGTTGACTCGTTGAGAGACCAACGAGCGGATTTGAGTCGCAGCATTTTATAGCAAAGTACATCCTCCTGAATGTTCATTACAAACAACAGATGTGTGGAATGGGTCAAAGGGTTAGGATTCGTATGAAAGATAGTAATAATTCACAGCAGACAGTATCTACGGTAAAGACTGTAAGCATTTCACTGTTAGTCGATACCTGTTGTTTACGAGGAATGTAGCAAACAAGGGTGTCACAGGTTGCTAAGAGTGGTGGGTCAAGCGCAGAGACCAGATGGTTCGGTGATTTCTAATATTTATTCTCCGGCACAAAACGGTCACGCCAAATTACAGGGCGCATAACATTGACCAGCCCAAACACAGGACAAACAGTGCGGAGAAAACAACAATGAGAACACATCCACAACCGACAGAGAACAAAAATATTCCCGCACAAACCTAAGCAGGTAAAACAGGCTTAAATAGACAAAAATCAAGGAACAGGTTCAACTAATAAGACTAAACTAACAGAAAAGGAAGAAGGGATCGGTGGCGGCTAGTAGACCGGCGACGACGACCACCGAGCACCGCCCGAACAGGCAGTGTAGGGTACGTCATGCGACTGAAATGTTGCGGGTGAGGAGAGCGCTGGGCATGCAGGGCATCTTGTTGTTATGACTTGCATTATCTGAATTAGGCTAAAAATAAAAGATAATTATACAGTTGAAGTCGGAAGAATACATACACCTTAGCCAAATACATTTAAACTCAGTTTTTCACAATTCCTGACATTTAATCCTAGTAAAAATTCCCTGTTTTAGGTCAGTTAGGATCACCACTTTATTTTAAGAATGTGAAATGTCAAAATAATAGTAGGGAGAATGGTTTATTTCAGCTTTCCTTTCTTTCATCACATTCCCAGTGGGTCAGAAATGTACGTACACTCAATTAGTATTTGGTAGCTTTGCCTTTAAATTGTGTAACTTGGGTCAAACATTTCAGGTAGCCTTCCACAAGCTTCACACAATAAATTGGGTGAATTTTGGCCCATTCCTCTTGACAGAGCTAGTGTAACTGAGTCAGGTTTGTAGGCCTCCTTGCTTGCACACGCTTTTTCAGTTCAGCCCACACATTATCTATAGAATTGAGGTCAGGGCTTTGTGATGGCCACTCCAATACCATGACTTTGTTACCCTTAAGCCATTTTGCCACAACTTTGTAAGTATGCTTGGGGTCATTGTCCATTTGGAAGACCCTTTTGCGACCAAGCTTTAACTTCCTGACTGATGTCTTGATATGTTGCTTCAATATATCCACACAATTTTCCAGCCTCATGATGTCATCTATTTTGTGAAGTGGACCAGTCCCTCCTGCGGCAAAGCACCCCCACAACATGATGCTGCCACCCCCATGCTTCACGGTTGGGATGGTGTTCTTCGGCTTGCAAGCCTCCCCCTTTTTCCTCCAAACATAACGATGGTCATTATGGCCAAACAGTTCTATTTTTGTTTCATCAGACCAGAGGAAATTTCTCCAAAAAGTACGATCTTTGTCCCCATGTGCAGTTGCAAACCATAGTCTGGCTTTTTTATGGCGGTTTGGAGCAGTGGCTTCTTCCTTGCTGAGCGGCCTTTCGTTTTACTGTGAATATAGATACTTTTGTACCTGTTTCCTCCAGCATCTTCATGAGGTCCTTTGCTGTTCTGGGATGGATTTGCACTTTTCGCACCAAATCACGTTCATCTCTAGGAGACAGAACGCATCTCCTTCCTGAGCGGTATGATGGCTGCTTGGTCCCATGGTGTTATGCTTGCGTATTATTGTTTGTACAGATGAACGTGGTACCTTCAGGCATTTGGAAATTGCTCACAAGGATGAACCAGACTTGTGGAGGTTTAGGCATATTTCTTTAGATTTTTATTTTTATTTTTTTTCATTGCTGCAAGAGGGACTGGTGCACTTTACAAAATAGATGGCATCATGAGTGAGGAAAATGATGTGGATATATTGAAGCAACATCTCAAGACATCAGTCAGGAAGTTAAAGCTTGGTCGCAAATAGGTCTTCCAAATGGACAATGACCCCAAGCATACTTCCAAAGTTGTGGCAAAATGGTTTAAGGACAACAAAGTCAAGGTCACTGGAGTGGCCATCACAAAGCCCTGACTTCAATCCTATAGAAAATTTGTGGGCAGAACTGAAAAAGCGTGTGCGAGCAAGGAGGCCTACAAACCTGACACAGTTACACTAGCTCTTTCAGGAGGAATGGACCACAATTTACCCAACTTATTGTAGGAAGCTTGTAGAAGGCTACCCGAAACGTTTGACCCAAGTTAAACAATTTAAAGGCAATGCTACTGAATACTAATTAAGTGTATGTAAACTTCTGACCCACTAGGATGTGATGAAAGAAATAAAAGCTGAATTAAAACATTCTCTCTACTATTATTCTGACATTTCACATTCTTAAAATAAAGTGGTGATCCTAACTGACCTTGGACAGGGAATCTTTTACAAGGACTAAATGTCAGGAATTGTGAAAAACGGAGTTGAAATGTATTTGGCTAAGGGGTATGTAAACTTCCAACTTAAACTGTAGGTATTTCAGACTGGGTCAGCGAGAGATTGAAAATGTAAGTGAAGATAATTGCCAGCTAGCAATCAATTTCTGATTTATATCCATTTATGTGGCAGATCACGCCCACGTGAATGTTTATTGTTCAGTAGCCGCCATATTTTTGGAACATATTGTGTTGAGCGACCTTATTCCATCAATGCTATACATCAAATGCGTATCGGTTATTCGGTGGCAGAGGAGTAGCGTTTTGAGTTTTATTCAAAAAGGTTAAATGGTGGAAACTCCATCATGGCCGACCTTATGGGTCCTAGAGGCAAATGTGTTCCTTGTTAGGTAAGGAACTTAAGTACGGAATTTCATGATTCTAGGTCACATGGCGTGAGGGGCATGACTTGCAGGTAGGGTTGCAAAATACTGTTAACTTTTCCAAAATTCCCAGGTTTTTCAGAAATCCCAGTTGAAAGATTCCTGTACAACAGTATACTGTAAAATAGTAATAATATACCAAAAAATAATGTACTGTAACATACTGTTCCTTTCTTTTACAGTAACTTACAGGTAAACAACAAGACATTTTTTAAGTGTATTCACTTTTGTGTCCATTCACTCCATTCTCTCTCTATTAATAGCTGCCATTCATTCCATCATTTGCTTGTTCGCCAGTGCTGTATAATCTCCCTCTCTCTTTCTATCCTTTTCTGCTCCCCTCTTGCCCTTCCCATTGTCTCGCTCTCTCGCTCTCGCTCTCACTCACTCACTCACTCACTCTCGCTGATAGAAAAGGCGAGGGAAAGAGGGGATCTCTGTCTCTTCTCTTCCACCCTCTCCGGTTCTCTCCTTCCTCATATTTCTCTCTCTCTCTCCTCTCTCCATATTCCCCTCTCTTTCTCGCCCGCTCCCCCGCTCCCCCCTCTCTCTTTGTCCACCATGTACACCCACCCTCCATCCCTCCTTCCTTCTTCGAGTCATCTGCTGCTCCCTGACTTGTCACGTTTTGCTCAGTGTGTCTGTCCAGCCCCATCACAGTGCTAGCCGAGCTGACACATAGCCACAGCAGAGTATAATACAGCACAGCGCTAAGGGCCTTTGGCCTGCATTCCAAATGGCACCCTATTCCCTTCAGTTCATTACTTTTGACCAGGGCTCAGAATTCTCTGGTAAAATGCAGTGCACTAAATAGGTCTAAGGTTGATATTTGAGACATTGCCAAAGTCCACAGCACAATATATAGCGGTAAGGGCCTCTGACCAGCTGACCTGTCTCTGTCCCTCACTCCTTAAAATCACTGTGTGTGTTTGTCTATGTGTGTGTGTGTGTGTGTGTGTGTGTGTGTGTGTGTGTGTGTCTGTGTCTGTGTCTGTACCTGTGTCCCCCCCCCCCTGTCCCTCACTCCTTAAATTAAAGCACTGACATCATCAAAGAGGGACACGTTGGGACACAGTTCTTAACCCCAGGGATAATCATTGGACTATGGACGTACATAAAACACATTCTAATGTGTTGTTTCTATATGCGAGGGACAATATACATTTTGACTCATTGTTTTTGGATGTTCTTCTCAAACAACTATTTTAGTCGACAGTTTTAGACCTTGTGTACAGTGGTGGTTGCCTCACTTGAAATTCCTGGCCTCTTTTGAGTTAAAGACACCTCATCAGCACTATTCTGTTGGAGCGTTTCCCACGGATGCTTTGCTACACACACACTCATACATGCACGCATGCACACTGAAGTCGTTATAAAGGCTTACGTCAAATCAAATCACAATTTACGCTGAGTATACCAAACATTAGGAACACCTTCCTAATATTTAGTTGCCTCAATTCGTCAGGGCAAGGACTCTACAATGTGTTGTACTACTACCATACCCCATTCAAAGGCACTTTGTCTTGCCTATTCACCCTCAATGTCACACACACACAATCCATGTCTCAATTGTCTCAAGGCTCAGGAATCCTTATTTAACCTGTCTCCTCCCCTTCATCTACACTGGCTAGCTCGATAGTCCTCAACGTGCGCCAGAAGAGGAAAGAACTTATCCCAGACATGAAAGCTGCCAGAGCACGTGGGGACATTGCTTGCATATGCTATGACAGGCTCATTGTCCACGCTCCCTCCCAAAAGCCTGGTAGTGATGAAAGAGCCAAGCAATTGGGTTCGTAGCTTTAACCCCTCAGTACACACACACACACTTACACACAACAAGTGATTAATGGACTGCTGAATGTATCTTTTTTTCACTTGCTTTGTTTGCTCTTTTCCATATTATGTCTATCTCTGATAAGCTACCCAGGAAAGGTCTGAAAATAGGCCATATTAATATATGTAGCCTTAGAAATCAATAACTTGCTAACATCAGATAACAGTAATATATCAGCCATTTCTGAGAATCACTTAGATAAGTCATTTGATCATACAGCAGTAGAAATACAAGGGTATAACATCTATGGAAGAGACAGAAATCCTCATGGGGGAGGTGTTGCTGTGTATTCAGAGCCATATGTAAACACGGAGCCCTACTTTCTTGGGGACCTGAATATTGACTGGTTTTCATCGGGCTGTCCACTCAAGAGGAAGCATCTCACTGTAATCAGTGTCTGTAATTTGGTTCAAGTTACTAGTCAACCTACCAGGGTGTGTACAAACACTACAGGGACAAGATCATCCGCATGTATCAATCCCATTTTTACTAATGCTGTAGAACTTTGTTCTAAAACTGTATCCGTATGCATTGGATGCAGTGATCACAATATAGTGGTTATATGCAGAAAAGCCAAAGTTCCAAAAGCTGAACCTAAAATAGTGAATAAGAGATCAATACAAAACATTTATGTGGATGATGTTAAAAATATTTGTTGGTTTGATTTGATTAATAGGAACCATACAGGTGCTGCACTTGATGAATTTGGGAAATTGCTTCTTCCAATTGTTAATAAACATGTACATCTCAAGAAAAGGACTGTTAGAACTGTTAAGGCACCATGGATTGATGAGGGAAAAAAAACGGAATAAAATCAACCAAAAAAAGAAGACTGTATTACGAAGCCAAGATCAATGACATAAAGAATGATGACAAAAAAAAATGTCGGAGTACTTTAAATTCAATTATGGGCAGAAAGACTAATTCAACTCCATCTTTCATCAAATCAGAAGATTTATTAATCACAAAACCATTTGATGTTGTTATTTTAATGATTACTCCATTGTTAAAGCGGGCAAACTTAGGCAGGAAATGCCAACAACGAACAGTGCAAAATAATTATTATAATAATGAAAGAAAAGCATTGCAAGTTTGAAGTTAGTGTGGGAGAGGTGGAAAAATTGTTATCGATCAGTAATGACAAACCTGGCATTGACAACTTAGATGGAAAACTACTGATGATGGTAGCTGACTCTATAGCTACTCCTATCTGTAATATCTTTAATCTGAGCCTAGAGGAAAGTATTTTTCCTCAGGCCTGGAGGGAAGCCAAAGTCATTCCGCTACTCAAGAGTTGTAAAGCGGCCTTTACTGGTTCTAACAGCAGACCTATGAGCTTGCTGCCAGCTCATAGGAAACTGTTGGAAAACATTGTGTTTGACCAAATACCATGCTATTTCTCTGTAAAACAATGACAACATACATTCAGCATGCTTGAAGAGAAGGGCACTCAACAGGTACTGCTCTGACACAAATGACTGATGTTTGGTTGAAAGAAATTGATAATAAGAAGATTGTGGGACTGTACTGTTAGATTTCAGGAAGCCTTTTTTGAAAAATCACACAGTTGAAGTTGTAAGTTTACATACACTTAGGTTGGAGTCATTAAAACGTATTTTTCAACCACTCCACACATTTCTTCTTAATAAACTATAGTTTTGTGCATGACACAAGTACATTTTCCAACAATTGTTTACAGACATATTATTTCACTTATAATTCACTGTATCACAAATACAGTGGGTCAGAAGATGACTGTGCCTTTAAACAGCTTGGAAAATTATGTCATGGCTTTAGAAGCTTCTGATAGGCTAATTGACATCATTTGAGTCAATTGGAGGTGTACCTGTGGATGTATTTCAGCCAAGACCTCAGAAAAATAACTGTAGACCTCCAGAAGTCTGGTTAATCCTTCTGAGCAATTTCCAAATGTCTGAAGGTACCACGCTCATCTGTACAAACAATAGTACGCAAGTTTAAACACCATGGGACCACGCAGCCATCATACCGCTCAGGAAGGAGAGGTGTTCTGTCTCCTAGAGATTAACGTACTTTGGTGCAAAAAGTGCGAATGAATCCCAGAACAACAGCAAAGGACCTTGTGAAGATGCTGGAGGAAACAGGTACAAAAGTATCTATATCCACAGTAAAACGAGTCCTATATCGACATAACCTGAAAGGCCGCTCAGCAAGGAAGAAGCCACTGCTCCAAAACCGCCATAAAAAAGCCGGTTTGGAACTGCACATGGGGACAAAGATTGTACTTTTTGGAGAAATGTCCTCTGGTCTGATGAAACAAAAATAGAACTGTTTGGCCATAATGACCATCGTTATGATTGGAGGTTAAAGGGGAGGCTTGCAAGATGGTAATCACCATCAAACTGTGAAGCACGGGGGTGGCAGCATGTTGTGGGGGTGCTTTGCTGCAGGAGGGACTGTTCCACTTCACAAAATAGATGGCATTGTGAGGATGGAAAATTATGTTGATATTTTGAATCAACATATCAAGACATCAGTCAGGAAGTTAAAGCTTGGTCGCAAATGGGTCTTCCAAATGGACAATGACCCCAAGCATACTTAAAGACAACAAAGTCAATGTATTGGAGTGGCCATCACAAAGCCCTTACCTCAATCCTATAGAAAATGTATGGGCTGAACTGAAAAAGCCTGTGTGAGCAAGGAGGCCTACAAACCTGACTCAGTTACACTAGCTCTGTCAGGAGGAATGGGCCACAATTCACCCAACTTATTGTGGGAAGCTTGTGGAAGGCTCCCCGAAATGTTTGACCCAAGTTAAACAATTTAAAGGCAATGCTACCAAATACTAATTGAGTGTATGTACATTTCTGTCCCACTGGGAATGTGATGAAAGCAAGAAAAGCTGAAATAAATCATTCTCTCTACTATTATTCTGACATTTCACATTCTTAAAATAAAGTGGTGATCCTAACTGACCTAAGACGGGTCATTTCTACTAGGATTAAATGTCAGGAATTGTGAGAAACAGAGTTTAAAATGTATTTGGCTAAGGTGTATGTAAACTTCCGACTTCAACTGTATGTGTTATGGCTTTTCATCCTCTGCCATATAATGGATTCAGAGCAATCTGTCTAATAGAACTCAAATGATTTTCTTTAAAGGAAGCTTCTCTAATGTCAAACATGTAATGTGTGGTGTACCACAGGGCAGCTTTCTTTGCCCTCTACCCTTTTCTATTTTTACCAATGACCTGCCACTGTCATTAAACAAAGCATATGTGTCCATGTATGCTGATGATTAAACCATAAACGCATCAGCAACCACAGCTAATGAAGTCACTGAAACCCTTAACAAAGTGTTGCAGTCTGTTTTGGAAGAGGTGGCCAGTAATAAACTGGTTCTGAACATCTCTAATACTAAGAGCATTGTATTTGGCACAAATCATTCCCTAAGTTCTAGACCTCAGCTGCATCTGGTAATGAATGTTGTGGCTGTTGAGCAAGTTGAGGAGACTAAATTACTTGGTATTACCTTAGATTGTAAACAGTCATGGGAGAGGTCTGTCCGTAATAAAGAGATGCTCTGCTTTTTTGACACCACACTCCAAAAAGCAAGTCCTGCAGACTCTAGATTTGTCTAATCTTGATTATTGTCCAGTCGTGTGGTTGAGTGCTGCAAGGAAAGACCTAGTTAAGCTGCAGCTGGCCCAGAAAAGAACAACACGTCTTGCTCTTCATTTTAATCAGAGGGCTAATATAAATAATATGCATGCCAGTCTCTCTTGACTAAGAGTTGAGGAGAGAGTGACTGCATCACTTCTTCTTTTCATCAGAAACATTGATGTGTTGAAAATCTGAAATTGTTTTCATAACTTACACAGCGCTGACACACACACTTACCCCACCAGACATGCCACCAGGGGTCTTTTCACGTCCCCAAATCCTGTTTAAATTCAAGGAAGTGTACAGTATTATATAGAGCCATTATTGCATGGAACTTCCCTCCATCTCATGTTGCTCAAATGAACAGCAAACCTGATTTTAGAAAAATAAACAAATTAACACCTCACGGCATAACGCCGCTCCCCTATTTGATCTAGATAGTTTGTGTGTACGTATTGATATGTAGGCTACATGTGCCTTTAAAAAATATTTGATGCAATTCTGTTCTTGAGCTGTTCTTGTCTATTAATGTTCTGTATTGTGTCATGTTTCAGGAAGAGTAGCTGCTGCTTTTGCAACAGCTAATTCTGTCCATGTGACCATGAATATAGGCTAGTACAGAATGTCTTTGTAGCACGCAATAACATGCAAATCACCCAACAACCCAGGACTCATTAAATAAAACATGAATAAGGACAAAAGTGAACTCCTTTTGAGTATTCATTAGGATGAGGTCGCTGGTTTCATTCAGTTGCTGCAGGAGTTGGATGGCTTGGATGTTTTGTTCAGTGTGGCTCCTCCATCCATTGAGATGTGCATGGTACTGTCTGGGTGTAGCATACCAGGCTAGGATCTGGGTGCAGGGAGAGAGATGGATACTGAGTGGTCAGGGAATGGACACATCCATCAAGGAGCCAGTAGCTTACCCACTAGCAGAGCCAGGAGGGGAGGATTGGTCCGCATTGCACTGTAGAGCCGAGCCGGCTGATCAGTCGCCAAGAGTGACAGAATGGAGCCCTTCAGAGGAGTGCAACTGTGACTGGCAGTGTTCATTAGTCCAATTAGGGGTGGCTCGCGGACGCGCATGTGGCCACACGCAGACACGCACGCACACACACACACACACACACACACACACAAATACATTCACACAGGCCATAGCTCCAGTCAGAGGCAGGGCCGAGTGGAGCGTGGGCGCTGATAGCCTCAGCCGCTGTATTGATGGGTGCTTAGAGTGGAGCGGAGGAGAGGATGAGAAAGAGGGAGGGAGGGAGAGCGAGAGAGAGGCGAGAGAGCAACAGGAGAGAAATGTAGTGTTATCCAGGTCTGGACAGTTTACGGATTGCCTGCAGCTGAGCAATGCCTCAGCTCAAATCAAATCAAAATGTATTGGTCGCATACACATATTTGTGTAGTGAAATGCTTATGTTCCTAGCTCCAATGATGCAGTAATACCTAACAATGCAAAACAATACACACAAATCCCAAAATAAAAAGAAAGGAATTAAGAAATATGTAAATATTAGAACAATTAATGTAAGCGTCCAGAATATATATATATATATATATATATATATATATATATAAAATATACAGTGCCTTCAGAAAGTATTCACACCCCTTGACTTATTCCACATTTTGTTGTGTTACAATTCCCCATAATGACAAAGTGGAAACATGTTTTTAGAAATCTTTACAAATTTTGTGAAAAGTAAATACAGAAATATCTTATATTCGCACCCCTGAGTCAATACTTTGTAGAAGCACCTTGGACAGTGACTAAAGCTTTGAGTCTTTCTGGGTAAGTCTCTAAGAGCTTTCCACACCTGGATTGTGCAACATTTGCCAATATACTTATCAAAATTCTTCAAGCTCTGTCAAAATTGGTTGTTGATCCTTGCTAGACAACGATTTTCAGGTCTTGCCATGGATCTTTAAGTCAAAACTGTAACCCTGCCACTCACGAACATTAATTTTAACTGGTAAGCAACTCCAGTGTCAGATTTGGCCTTGTGTTTTAGGTTATTGTTCTGCTGAAAGGTGAAGTAATTTCCCAGTGTCTGGTGGAAAACATATTGAACCAGGTTTTCCTCTAGGATTTTGCCTGTGCTTAGATCCATTCCATTTATTTTTTACCTGAAGAACTCCCCAGTCCTTAAAGATTACAAGCATACCCATAACATGATGCAGCTGCCACTATGCTTGAAAATGTGTAGAGGGGTACTCAGTAATGTGTTGTATTGGATTTGCCCCAAACATTACACTTTGTATTCAGGACAAAAAGTGTATTTCTTTCTTTGCCACATTTTTCGCAGTTTTACTTTAGTGCCTTGTTGCAAACAGGATTTTACTATTGTTAAAACTTCTTCAGGATCTGTGTGTCACGTTTATTCAAAATCGAACCCAGAAGCAGACCAGGACAAGGAGAGTAGGAAGAAGGTGAGTATTTATTTACAAGTGAAAGTGAATGGTTAGATATATCCAGGTGGCGTAGCGGGCAGCGGTGGTGAGTTGATGAGAGTAAATAGGTGGATCCAATGGGGAAGCTGAAGTAACTGAAGACAAAACAAACATAGGTAAGTTTAAGGCAAGCAATACGTAAAAAAACAACAAAACAAATTATATCCAACTTGAGGCTGATACTCTGGCACAACATACTGTTCATGGCTAATAAACAGACTCAGGAAACCGGATTCGTGACACTGTGGGTCCACATTGGGGCGGTTGAGCTAAAGTAGGCTAATGGATTTGCATGAGGTTGTAAGTAACAAGACCTTTTGCCAATACATAGACATATCTGATATTGGCTTAAATTCTTGTTAATCTAACTGCACTGTCCAATTTACAGTAGATATTACAGTGAAAGAATACCATGCTATTGTTTGAGGAGAGTGCACAGTTTTGAAATTGAAAAGTTATTAATAAACCAATTAGGCACATTTGGGCAGTCTTGATACAACATTTTGAACAGAAATAGAATGTTTCATTGGATCATTCACTGCTGCCATCTAGTGGCCAAAATCTAAATTGTGCCTGGGCTGGAAAAATACACTATGGCCTTTCTCTTGCATTTCAAAGATGATGGTACAATTTTGTTTATTTTAAGTGTTATTTTTTTTCTTTGTATTTTCTTTTACCAGATCTAATGTGTTATATTCTCCTACATTCATTTCACATTTCCACAAACGTCAAAGAGTTTCCTTTCAAATTGTATCAAGAATATGCATATCCTAGCTTCAAATCCTGCGCTACAGGGAGTTCAATTTGGGTATGTTATTTTGGGCGAAAACTGAAATAAAGGGGTGGATCCTTTTAACTCTGTTACTGTTTTAAAGTCACCATTGGCCTCATGGTGAAATCTCTGAGCAGTGTCCTTCCTCTCCAGCAACTGAGTTGAAAAGACACCTGTTTCTTTGTAGTGAGACAACATCCAAATTGTTTTTTTATTTACCCATCTACCATTAGACCTCCCTCGTCTTTGTGGTTGAAGTTCTCTGCTACCGGTTCTTACAGAGGGTCCTTACAGATAGTTGTATGTGTGGGGTACAGAGATGAGGTAAGTAAGTTTCCTTGCACAAGCAAGCCAGAACAGCTCATAGGGCAGGAGCCTATCTCCTGTTTCTGTAGCAAGAGGCAGCTTGATGTACAAGTTCAACTTAATGTGTAAAAGGGGTGTGAATACTATAAATACATACACTGCTCAAAAAAATAAAGGGAACACTTTGGAGTTACAACACGATGTAACTCCAAGTCAATCACACTTCTGTGAAATCAAACTGTCCACTTAGGAAGCAACACTGATTGACAATAAATTTCACATGCTGTTGTGCAAATAGAATAGACAACAGGTGGAAATTATAGGCAATTAGCAAGACACCCCCAATAAAGGAGTGGTTCTGCAGGTGGTGACCACAGACCACTTCTCAGTTCCTATGCTTCCTGGCTGATGTTTTGGTCACTTTTGAATGCTGGCGGTGCTTTCACTCTAGTGGTAGCATGAGACGGAGTCTACAACCCACACAAGTGGCTCAGGTAGTGCAGCTCATCCAGGATGCCACATCAATGCGAGCTGTGGCAAGAAGGTTTGCTGTGTCTGTCAGCGTAGTGTCCAGAGCATGGAGGCGCTACCAGGAGACAGGCCAGTACATCAGGAGACGTGGAGGAGGCCGTAGGAGGGCAACAACCCAGCAGCAGGACCGCTACCTCCGCCTTTGTGCAAGGAGGAGCAGGAGGAGCACTGCCAGAGACCTGCAAAATGACCTCCAGCATGCCACAAATGTGCATGTGTCAGTTCAAATGGTCAGAAAGACTCCATGAGGGTGGTATGAGGGCCCGACATCCACAGGTGGGGCTTGTGCTTACAGCCCAACACCGTGCAGGACGTTTGGCATTTGCCAGAGAACACCAAGATTGGCAAATTCGCCACTGGCGCCCTGTGCTCTTCACAGATGAAAGCAGGTTCACACTGAGCACGTGACAGACGTGACAGAGTCTGGAGACGCCGTGGAGAACGTTCTGCTGCCTGCAACATCCTCCAGCATGACCGGTTTGGCGGTGGGTCATTCATGGTGTGCTGTGGCATTTCTTTGGGGGGCTGCACAGCCCTCCATGTGCTCGCCAGTGGTAAACTGACTGCCATTAGGTACCGAGATGAGATCCTCAGACCCCTTGTGAGACCATATGCTGGTGCGGTTGGCCCTGGGTTCCTCCTAATGCAAGACAATGCTAGACCTCATGTGGCTGGAGTGTGTCAGCAGTTCCTGCAAGAGGAAGGCATTGATGCTATGGACTGGCCCGTCCGTTCCCCAGACCTGAATCCAATTGAGCACATCTGGGACATTATGTCTCGCTCCATCCACCAACGTTGCACCACAAACTGTCCAGGAGTTGGCAGATGCTTTAGTCCAGGTCTGGGAGGAGATCCCTCAGGAGACCATCCGCCACCTCATCAGGAGCATGCCCAGGCATTGTAGGGAGGTCATACAGGCGCATGGAGGCCACACACACTACTGAGCCTCATTTTGACTTGTTTTAAGGACATTACATCAAAGTTGGATCAGCCTGTAGTGTGGTTTTCCACTTTAATTTTGAGTGTGACTCCAAATCCAGACCTCCATGGGTTGATACATTTGATTTCCATTTAAAATTTTTGTGTGATTTTGTTGTCAGCACATTCAACTATGTAAAGAAAAAAGTAAATAGGAATATTTCATGGGTTGGGTTATTTTAGTGTTCCCTTTTTTTGAGCAGTGTATATATGTATTTGATGTTGTGTATAGACATTATGGACAGTATATGAATAGAAAAGGTGTGTACAGCAGTACTTATATAGTATGAGCCTTGACTAGAATACAGTATATACATTTGAAGTGGGTAAAACAGTATGTAAACTTTATTAAAGTGACTGGTGTTCAATGACTATGTACATAGGGCAGCAGTCTCTAAGGTGCAGGGTAGAGTATTGGGTGGAAGCCAGCTAGTGACAGATCTAAAGTTCAGGGCAGGGTCTGATGGCCTGGAGATGGAATCTGTTTCTATTTCCCAATTGACTCAGCCTGACAGGATGCTCTCAATGGTGCATCTGTAGAAGTTTGTTTGGGTCTTAGAGGCCAAGACAAATTTCTTCACCCTCCTGAGGCGAAAGAGGCGCTGTTGCACCATCTTCCCCACACTGTCTGTGTGGATGGACCATTTCAGGTTGTCAGTGATGTGCACACTGAGGAACTTGAAGCTTTTCACCTTCTCCACTGCAGTCCAGTTACCTTCAATTTCTTGGGTACAGGAACAATAGCGGACATCTTGCAGCAAGTGGGGACAACAGTCTGGAATAGAGAGAGATTGAATATGTCCGTAAACACTCCAGCCAGCTGGTCTGCACATGCTCTCAGGACACAGATAGGGATGCCGTCTGGGACCGGCAGCCTTGCGAGAGTTAACAGGCTTAAATGTCTTACTCACGTCAGTGGCACTGTTTTTTGCTTGAAGCGGGCGAAGAAGGTGTTTAGCTTGTCCGGGAGCAAGGCGCTTCCCCTTCATGATCCGTGATTGTACGTCTTGTGTCTGAGCCTGAATATATCCCAATCCAGGTGATCAAAACCAATTTTGAAACAATTCCAGCATTTAAAACACGTGGTTGACTTTCCATCTAGCTGTGTATAGTGGCACTTAAACGCAAATAATTTTTTATTTTTTGGGAGGGCTCTTATACGCTATACAATACGTTCTTATGTTTCCCATTACTGTGTAGTTAACCCCACTAGTGAAATATAACATGTCATAAGTGTCAATTCTAATTTATGGTGTTTTGTGTTGGCATACTGTGTTGAGCACTGGCTGAGTGTCATGAGAAGACTGTGGATATGTCCTATTCCCTATGTAGTGCATTACTTTTGACCAGAGCGTTATGGGCCCTGGTCAAAAGAAGAGCACTACATAGGGAATATGGTGTCATTTGGGACGCACCCTATGTGTTTGTTACTGTCCTATGGTGGTTGCACTGTCATTCACTTGCTGCCTTCCAAATACCCGGCTGAAATGCAATGAGCAGTGTGTAATACACTGTGGGTCAATTGTGTACGTGGTGTACTCAATGGCTACGTCCCAATTGACTCCCTGTGCCCTATATAGTGCTTTTTTTTGATAATAGCGTTATTGACCCTGGTCAAAAGTAGTGCATTCTATAGGAAATATGGTGCCATTTAGGATGGACGAAGGTAGTGGTCTGTCAGCATTCATCTTGGATTAGCAGGACAAAACAGATTGTATGTCCTTGAATGGACAGACAGATAGACACAGACTTGTGAGCAGAGAATAATAGCGGTAGACTTTGCTATCGGGTTCCGTTTATTAGGAACAGGCGATGTATGAACAACAGAAGAGATTTTTTAGGTAACACTTTGTCTGAAGGATAACTACATCAGGACTTCATAACCCATTCATAACCCATACATAACACATTCATCTGTAGGACATAAGAATTATATGTCAGCAACTGTGTCGTTGTTGAAATTAGCGCTTAGTTACTGCTTATAAAAATCCTTATGTAGGTAGCCTTCAAATAAAGCCTTACGGATTTGGTCCCAGCCTTTTTACCTCCTCGGAGAGGCTCTGCACACACACACACACACACACACACACACACACACACACACACACACACACACACACACACACACACACACACACACACACACACACACACACACACACACACACACACACACACACACACAGCCAATGTCCAGCTGCTAGAACAGCAGTGCTTGTTTTATGATTCATGACAACAACTAATGAACGGACTTAGCGGATGTGCATTTTATTTGTTGTTTTCCTGTGAATATCACACACAAACATCTTGCAAGCGCCTAGCTGGAGCATACTAGCCGCTTTCCCCTCTTTCTCCCCCCTCCTTCTTTCACTTCTCATCCCTCTCTCCCAAGGCTCTGGGTGCTATCAGATGAGACAGTGGGAGTCGGCGTTGGCGAGACCACTCTGTCTCGTTAGATGAGCTCGTGTAAGCATGTGTGTTTGTGTGTGCGTCCATGCGTGTGTTGAACTATGCATGCGTGCCTGCGCGTGTGCACGCATGTGTGCCCACTCGTGTTTTTGAGTGCTTTTTGGATGTGTCAAAATTAACACGCTCCCTTGATTTAAAGCTCCCTTCTCTCTCTCTCTTTCTCTCTCTCTCTCTCTTCGAGGGCACATTGGTCCGGGATCATTGGTTCGGGCATGAAAACAGATCATATTTGCTTTCCTTCCTCCAGAAGAGTGATCTGTACAGAGCGGTCGGTAATGAATTTCAGGAGGCTGAGCATGCTAACGAGTTCATTATTCCAGCCCGGGTTCGGGAGTAATTACCATTTTGTATCCCAAACTGTTCAAGACTGTTAAGCCGAGGCTGAATTTGGATAAATATTTGCATAAGTGTAAGTGTTGCGCGACTGACTGTGTTGGGGTGGGCTAGGCTGGTTCACTTTGTGACAGCTGGAGAAATTGGAGTGGGCATGTAGTCGAGTGGCTCGGCCGTTTCCACGGGCGCCCAAAGTGATGATCCGTCACCTCAGATATTAGTGGGTGTCTTTTGATTGGCCGAGGAGGAGGCTACAGGTTTCTGTCCGAGTGGATGATTGGTGGATGATGAGGGGGTTTTCCCATGGCTGGCTGCTGATAGGATGACTGATTGGAATGATGTTGAACTACTGACACCAGCTGTGCAGGCCTCTTGCATCTTGTTAGTCCACGTAAACAACATTCTACTTGGCTTGAGTCTTTCATGGATGTTCCCAACATTCAACAGGCTCATACAGATCAGTGTAAAAAGAGTACATATACCATTCCATCCTATCCTATTTGTATTCATGTGACTAAAAACCTTCATTTACAATCAATGCGCCGTAGCATTTACAACAGACACGTATGGCAATCAACAAGGGACAAAACACCAATAATTCATGCCTTTCTACTCATCCATCTCGCCCATCACTTGCCGCTAGCCATTCAGCTGTTGCTTTCATATAACGTCAGTGTGCAAGTGATTGTTATATATTTAATGTTTGGAGAGAGTGTTGCATTAGTTTAGCTCCGATGAGATGATGATTTTTGTTTTTAAACTTGCAGTAAACACTGTCGATTTTGCGTTATTTTCTCTCAGAATAGTTTTTATAATGGAGTGGATGGGTGATGTTTGCAGGGTTAATATTTAGTCGCTAGGCAACAGTTGTTGGCATTCGCCAGGAACCTTCAAGTAAAGTGGGTGGAGGGCGAGAGGAAGGTGGGGGCCACTGGCGTAGCAGACACCCTCGCAGTCCCCTCAAGGCGGTATGGGCCGACGAGCTCTGTAAGCCCATGCTCCTGTTATCTATGTCTATTTTTTTAAATGTAATAAATCATTTTAACAGTAACCCTACAAAAAGGCATTTATAAACCTTTTTAATTTCCATATGTACTAGGAAGCTAAGTGTTTGTGTCTTGGGCTTCAAGAATGTGACTGATCAAATTGTTTCAGGCCTTGAAAAATAAGTCATTTAACTGATTGTAAGTAAGTAGGGGGATATTGGTGAACAAATGCTGTGGTTAAGGCTACAATGGTGCCAGTGCAATGAGTAGAGCTTAATCAGGTGTTCAAAAGAGCAAATCAGACCGAGAGCCTCATGCTTCTTTGTAGTTCTTTATGCACTTTGGTTTAGAAAACAATCAGTGCGCAGAAGCCACAGTCTTTGGTTACAGGGATGGTAAAAACATTTGATTTCCATAGCAACATCAGGGAAACTGGGCAGAAGGGAGTGCTGCTTCAGATACAGCAGTTCTGCAACATCTCTAATTGAGCCTCTCTCATTCTGCCTAATTGCCGGCCTCAACACATTACGGACAGAGATTAACTGTATAGGAAGCTCTGGGGACAGGTCGTCTGGATACTGGACAGCCAATAAATTGGCAGATGAAAACAGATTTATCGTGTTTAGCGGACAACAGTTCTTGAGGGTTAAAACAAAAGAAAGCGGTTTACGAGTTTGTTCATACTGGCGTTTGGGTTGTCTGGTTGCAATATATCCAGTCTCTTATCGCTTGTATATCTTGGCAAGACTAAGGGCTCTATTCAGTCTGTAAAGCTGAAGCGTTACAGATTCTGCAACAGAAATGTAGCCTATAGGGAATTTCAGATTGAACCTACATATGCAGCGTTTACCGTGAATGCAGTCTCCGCTGAAGCAGGAGCATTACCTTAGATTGAAATTGAATCTCTAAAGCTGATCTTCCGGGATGCGGATTCAATATAGCCCTTAGTTTAAATTATGTGCAGTGCAATGGACATATATTGCACAGTTTCTCAGAAAGGGCTGTCTGGTTTGTCAATATTCAGTATAGGTAACAGTCAGACCTGCAACCTGGACCTACAGGCCATGGTGAAAACATTTGCACAGAAGAATGCAAGGCGACTCAGTTTCATACTGTGGCTACTATAGGCCTCCACTTAGAAAATGTATTTAATTTACCTTGATTGCAGCCCATTTGTATAGGATATTAGCCAGATAAAACCCGCTGCGTTCAACAATAAATAGTGGCTGAAATGATCCTCAAACCGACTACTTTTACTTTTTTTTCATAGGAAATGACTGGACTGAAATAGATGTGTATGGACAAATGGCAATTTCCCCCGGTATACAGTACACTGGTCACTTTGTTGTGAAATAATGGCCCGTGCTCAAGATTTTGTTTAGGAACTACCAGTCATGCCAACTGCAACCCTTTAGCTTCCAAGATGGATTTATTCCAGTGTTCAGACCCAGGCATTTAAGGTTTGATCAACAGAATGTGTTGGTGTTCAATTCATACCGTTGAGCGTTGTAAGAGTTTATTTTGAGAGTCTGTGTTGTAGTGACGGCCCAGCTCCCTATCTGACTGTTATCAACTGTATACAAGGATTCTTTTGTGTTTCTCAGGAATGCTGAATTATTTGGGTTGCTCTCACCATCCCCCATACTTTCACATCTCTGTGAAGCAGAGGTGATGTTGTGATAAAATCCTGTACATTACTCATCTCATATGTATAAACTGTATCTTATACCATCTATTGCATCTTGCCTATGCCGCTCGGTCATCGCTCATCCACATATTTATATGTACATATTCTTATTCCATCCCTTTAGATTTGTGTGCATTAGGTCGAGTTGTTGGAATTCTTAGATTACTTGTTAGATATTACTGCACTGTCGGAACTAGAAGCACAAGCATTTCACTACACTCGCATTAACATCTGCTAACCATGTGTGTGTGTGTGTAACGTTCTGACCTTTATTTCCTTTGTTTTGTATTTATTTAGTATGGTCAGGGCGTGAGTTGGGTGGGCAGTCTATGTTTGTTTTTCTATGTTTTGGGGCATTTCTATGTTTCGGCCTAGTATGGTTCTCAATCAGAGGCAGGTGTCATTAGTTGTCTCTGATTGAGAATCATACTTAGGTAGCCTGGGTTGCACTGTTTTTTTTGTGGGTGATTGTCTATGTCAGTGGCTTGTGTCAGCACAGGTCTAATTTGTAGCTTCACGGTCGTTATTTGTTTATTGTTTTGTATGCAGTGTCAGTACTTTCTTTATTAAAGATTTACCATGGATACTTACCACGCCGCATATTGGTCCTCTGATCCATTTCGCCTCTCCTCTTCAGATGAAGAGGAGGACGACTGTGACAGTGTGACCAATAACATTTGATTTGATTTGCGGCCTGATATCTGATTGGACCTTTACTTTGACAGCACTCTGTTGGACAAACAGATGGTCAGATGCTTATAAAAGAGTCAGATCCATTGCTATTTCTCTTTTGTTCCTGCTCTGGTGAGGTACACACACTGTCTCTCTCTCTCTCTCCTTCCCATGGTTATTTAGGTCATGACTTCTCTCTCGCTCTCCCTCTCTGATCATGACTAGATTATCAATGCTTAGGTTAATGAGTAATGTCTTGTAACTTATGGTTTTGCCTTGTATGATGGAATCTACTGATTTTCAGTGTCGATAAATTAATTTGCTTTTGATAGACAATTCTCAGCCCTTTCTCGGTGGTCTACTCCTGTAACTCGACCATAGTCCCTCTTGCACAAGGCCAAATCATCTTTATGGAGTCAGATCTACATTTTGAATGACTTTCTTGTATCAATTGCATAGTCTTATTACGAGTCGCATGTAACGTACTTTACATACAAATATTACCCACTACAGTGTGGAATGCTCAGGCACTTATACCACTTCACCACTATGACCATTTGTACCACTCCATGAGGAACATAAAGGCAGTTCACAATGTCATCCCGCAGTCTGAGCGTGGCCCAGGAATATGATCTATTTCTCTCCATAACATCCCTGCTTAAATAAGTTCTGTTCATTTGTCATTTTTCTTTATGAGAAAGTAAAGTAAGTAGCCTTGTACGATTCTTTGAGCCTTCAACGGTGCTTTGTATATAACACAATGAAAGCGAGCTCCGCTAAAAACAGAGAGCCGCAACCTTATTCACTATCCTATCTCCTCTACCGTCCCTGTCCTATCCCTGTCCTAGTCTACCCCTCTATCCTATGGCCTCCATCCTAAAATCCTGGTGACGCTGAGGTCTGCTTTCCCAACTCCGTTTCCTCTGCGTTCAGATTGGTGTTTCTGATATTTATAATATTTGCGCACTGAGCTAATGGTATTTTCCGACTCAAATCAGTTTAGGTCATGTTTTCTGTAATAGCTTTTGCTTCGTGGCTGCAGTTAGAGGCCCAATCCTGAGTGTTGGAGGGATGGCTCTCATTTGGGGACGAACGGGGACAGCTTCACAAATTGCACCGTATTCCCTACTTAGTGCACTGCTTTTGACCAGAGCCCTATCAGTGGGGCAGAAGGCTGTGTGTTGTTATGATTGTTAAAGAATCAGTAAGTTAGCAACAATGACAAGAAGCTACCATGTGGGGAATCGTAGCTGGCAAGTTTCAGCTAGTTGTATTTTGTTCTTGATACCATGTCTTGTTTTGAGGTGTCTGCTAATATGACTAAAACTCCTTAGCTAACTAACCAACAACTGTAACAATGTATTTGAGAGACAACAGGTGCTTATTGTGCAAATGTATTCATGTTTTCAATAAACATTTGGAGTTGACAGTTGTTTTGCCTCAAAGTTGCGCACGCAGCTGTTTTGTTCCTTAACAAACTACCAGTCTATTGGGAGATGTTTTGTTCCTTAACAAACCACCAGTCTATTGGGAGATGTTTTGTTCCTTAACAACCCACCAGTCTATTGGGAGATGTTTTGCACAAATAGAATAATTAATGATGATCATCAAATCAAATCAAATGTATTTATATAGCCCTTCGTACATCAGCTGATATCTCAAAGTGCTGTACAGAAACCCAGCCTAAAACCCCAAACAGCAAGCAATGCAGGTGTAGAAGCACGGTGGCTAGGAAAAACTCCCTAGAAAGGCCAAAACCTAGGAATAAACCTAGATAGGAACCAGGCTATGTGGGGTGGCCAGTCCTCTTCTGGCTGTGCCGGGTGGAGATTATAACAGAACATGGCCAAGATGTTCAAATGTTCATAAATGACCAGCATGGTCCAATAATAATAAGGCAGAACAGTTGAAACTGGAGCAGCAGCACAGCCAGGTGGACTGGGGACAGCAAGGAGTCATCATGTCAGGTAGTCCTGAGGCATGGTCCTAGGGCTCAGGTCTTCCTCCGAGAGAAAGAAAGAGAGAATTAGAGAGAGCACACTTAAATTCACACAGGACACTGAATAGGACAGGAGAAGTACTCCAGATATATCAAACTGACCCTAGCCCCCCGACACATAAACTACTGCAGCATAAATACTGGAGGCTGAGACAGGAGGGGTCAGGAGACACTGTGGCCCCATCCGAGGACACCCCCGGACAGGGCCAAACAGGAAGGATATAACCCCACCCACTTTGCCAAAGCACAGTCCCCACACCACTATCTTCAACCACCAACTTACCATCCTGAGACAAGGCTGAGTATAGCCCACAAAGATCTCCGCCACGGCACAACCCAAGGGGGGGGGGGGGCAACCCAGACAGGATGATCACATCAGTGACTCAACCCACTCAGGTGACGCACCCCTCCCAGGGACGGTATGAGAGAGCCCCAGTAAGCCAGTGACTCAGCCCCTGTAATAGGGTTAGAGGCAGAGAATCCCAGTGGAAAGAGGGGAACCGGCCAGGCAGCAAAGGCAGTTCGTTGCTCCAGAGCTTTTCCGTTCACCTTCCCACTCCTGGGCCAGACTACACTCAATCATATGACCCACTGAAGAGATGAGTCTTCAGTAAAGACTTAAAGGTTGAGACCGAGTTTGCGTCTCTGACATGGGTAGGCAGACCGTTCCATAAAAATTGAGCTCTATAGGAGAAAGCCCTGCCTCCAGCTGTTTGCTTAGAAATTCTAGGGACAATTAGGAGGCCTGCGTCTTGTGACCGTAGCGTACGTGTAGGTATGTACGGCAGGACCAAATCAGAGAGATAGGTAGGAGCAAGCCCATGTAATGCTTTGTAGGTTAGCAGTAAAACCTTGAAATCAGCCCTTGCTTTGACAGGAAGCCCGTGTAGGGAGGCTAGCACGGGAGTAATATGATCACATTTTTGGGTTCTAGTCAGGATTCTAGCAGCCGTATTTAGCACTAACTGAAGTTTATTTAGTGCTTTATCCGGGTAGCCGGAAAGTAGAGCATTGCAGTAGTCTAACCTAGAAATGACAAAAGCATGGATTAATTTTTCTGCATCATTATTGGACAGAAAGTGTCTGATTTTTGCAATGTTACGTAGATGGAAAAAAGCTGTCCTTGAAATGGTCTTGATATGTTCTTCAAAAGAGAGATCAGGGTCCAGAGTAACGCCGAGGTCCTTCACAGTTTTATTTGAGACGACTGTACAACCATTAAGATTAATTGTCAGATTCAACAGAAGATCTCTTTGTTTCTTGGGGCCTAGAACAAGCATCTCTGTTTTGTCCGAGTTTAAAAGTAGAAAGTTTGCAGCCATCCACTTCCTCATCTTTCTCATCCTTATGATCGCTGTCATCCTCATCATCATCATCTTTTGAATCCCCGAGCTGACAAGGTAAAAATCTGTCGTTCTGCCCCTGAACAAGGCAGTTAACCGACTGTTCCTAGGCCGTCATTGAAAATAAGAACGTTCTTAACTGACGTGCCTAGTTAAATAAAGGTAAAATAAAAAAAAATATCATGTTAATAGTTAATTTCCTTGACCAGATTATGTTAGTTAGCTACAGGTAACTGCCAAAATAAAGGAAACACCAACATAAAGTATCTTTATAGGGCATTGGGCCGCCACGACCCAGAACAGCTTCAATGAGTCTTGGCATAGATTCAACAAGTGTCTGGAACTCTATCGGAGGGATCTGACACCATTCTTCCACGAGAAATTCCATCATTTGGTGTTTTGTTGATGGTGGAAAACGCTGTCTCAGGCGCCGCTCCACAATCTCCCATAAGTCTTCAATGGGGTTGAGATCATCAAACCATTCAGTGAGCACTCGTGCCCTGTGGATGGGGGCATTGTCATCCTATGGGGGCGTAGCCATGGTAGCCAAAATAATGCCGAAAAAATGGCCTGCCCAGCATTTTTAGACATGACCCTAAGCATGGTGGGATGTTAATTGCTTAGTTAACCTGTGTGGAAGCACCTGCTTTGATTATTCTGTGTATCACGCAGTTACCTGTATGTAAAGTTAGCTACTGTATGTACAGTTGAAGTCGGAAGTTTACATACACCTTAGCCAAATACATTTCAACTCAGTTTTTCACAATTCCTGAAATTTAATCCTAGTAAAAATTCCCTGTCTTGGGTCAGTTAGGATGACCACTTTATTTTAAGACTGTGACATTTCAGAATAATGGTAGAGAGAGTGATTTATTTCAGCTTTTATTTCTTTCATCATATCCCCATGGGTCAGAAGTTTACATATTCTCAATTAGTATTTGGTAGCATTGCCTTTAAATTGTTTAACTTGGGTCAAACGTTTTGGTAGCCTTCCACAAGCTTCCCACAATAACTTTGGCCCATTCCTCCTGACAGAACTGGTGTAACTGAGTCAGGTTTGTAGGTCTCCTTGCTCGCACACGCTTTTTCAGTTCTGCCCACACATTTTCTGTAGGATTGAGTTAAGGGCTTTGTGATGGCCACTCCAATACCTTGACTTTGTTGTCCTTAAGCCATTGTGCCACAACTTTGGAAGTATGCTTGGGGTCATTGTCCATTTGGGAGACCCATTTGTGACCAATCTTTAACTTCATGACTGATGTCTTGAGACGTTGCTTCAATATATCCACATACTTTCCAACCTCATGATGCCATCTATTTTGTGAAGTGCACCAATTCCTCCTGCAGCAAAGCACCCCCACAACATGATGCTGCCACCCCCGTGCTTCACAGTTGGGATGGTGTTCTTCGGCTTGCAAGCCTCCCCCTTTTTCCTCCGAATATAACAATGGTCATTATGGCCAAACAGTTATATTTTTGTTTCATCAGACCAGAGGACATTTCTCTAAAAATAATTATGATACAGTGAATTATGATTGAAATACTCTGTCTGTAAACAATTGTTGGAAAAATTACTTGTGTAATGCACAAAGTAGATGTCCTAACCGACTTGCCAAAAGTATAGTTTGTTAACAAGAAATGTGTGGATTGGTTGAAAAATTAGTTTTAATGACTCCAACCTAAGTGTATATAAACTTCCGAGTTCAACTGTATATGCTCTGTATTGAAGCTCTCAAAGCCTAGGCCACTATCATAGATTACAGGAGCGCACGTATAAGATATGGTTGAAATGATAATGCATGGTTTGTTACTGGTAGCGTTTGTTCAGCCAGTCTAAACTCCTCTGCCTGCTCTATCTGAAAATAGAGACACGGGTAGAGCACATCACCTTGGCAACTGAGGTAAAGGTGGGCGCTAAGCTCGCAGGCGGTGGCAGCTCCCTGTAGCCCACAGAGGCAGTAGCACCTGTGTACCTGTGTAGACACGAATCGGGGAGGGAAGGAGGCACGGAGGGATAGATGGAGGCAGGGGTGGAGGGATAGAGGGTGATGGAGCCCAGGTGGGGATGAATGTCTGAGGAAGACCAGCGATGCAGTCAGTGGCTGGTTTACATTCCACAGGACCGACTAAAGCCTCGTACTCGTACACACCACACCACTGCTATATGTGAATGAGAGACAATCCGCACCGCTGTGTCTCATCTGACGGACTACTGTAGGTTGCAGTGCTTCGCGTTCGTTGGACTTTTCCAAGTTGTGCGTAGCTTTGCCACGTGGTATCAGAAACGGAAGTAGATAAACCACCGAAGAAGGTGCTAATGTAGCATGATTATTTTTGTTGTGATGTGTGTATGGATTGCAACTATGAAGTAAAATGTACCGTACCACAATTTAATGATGTAACCACGCTCACTCACCAGCTGCCAGAAAATCATAGACGGTTACATACACACACACACACCCACACACACACACACCCCACCACTACCACGAGTATTCCTCCGCTGTACGGCGTCACCTTGGAGACGGCGTCACCTTCCCTAGTCTAAGGGGAGGAGTCAGCCAGATTAGAGCTGTAGGGACAGAGACCTGCCCTGCTCCTCACACACAACATGCAGACATTACAATTACTGGCCTCAGTGCTCCACAATCACCTATGTACTATAGCTACGACTCAGCTAGTGGGGGCCATTAGCGTGTGTGTGTGGGAATGGGCGTCTGTGTGTGTGTACGGATGTGTCTGCCTGCTGGATGGGTGTGTGTGTGCTTTTGTGTGTGTGTGCAGGTATAATGTGGGTGTGTGGTGTGGTCTGTGTGTGTGTGTCATGGTACATGCTCATCTTGAGGGTCTATGATGACTCTCTCTTCTCATGTCCCAGGGGCCGGTGAAACCACCAAATCAAATCACAAATTTTCTTCTCCCTCTCTGAGGTATTCATCGGATGTCCTTGGCACCGACACAGATACAGGTTCATTTGACATCACTCAACATAGACATACAAATAATACGCCATATACCCCCTGGTTGAATCAATGTTGTTTCAATGTCATTTCTGTATTGTGATGTAGAATCTAAGTGGAAAATACATTGGATTTGAAAAAAGTCATCAGCTGTCATTTTCTGCCACAGGAGTATGTCATCATAGGAAACAAATGTCAACCTAGACCAGCCATGTATAAAATATGCTGTATTTCCACCTTTAAAGACATGCTCCAGTACTTTGGTGACTAAGAACGTTTTTTGAAACATCACGCTTCAGGCTGGGTTGTGTCAATGTGTAGTTCATACATGCATCATCTAGGAGCAGAATTACTGGTTAACCTCAGTCAGCCACAAAATGCCTAGCTTTAAAGTGACTGTTTTCTGGAAGCTGTATACGCGACTTTGAGTACTCCAAGCTTGGACGACGTGGGCCAGCCCCTTAGCAATTCCAGCCAATGAGGTTCAGCCCCTTGCCATTTGAGTGACAGCTAGCATGAGGACCCATCAGCTCAGTGGAGACAGCAGAGAGAAAGAGCAATACTGTGGTGCAGATATATGCATATAATGTATGTGTCAGATTTTCCACTATCAGAAAAAAACTATATGCTGGGCATCACCTTGTACTGGAGAATTGATCTATCCACAGCTAACCTTTGGTTTCCAACTCAGGGTTCTAACCAAGCCACGCCCTGCTTAGCTATAATATTTTTCACTGACTATCACCAATGTGCTATCGTGAGAATGATTGTTGAGAGATCTCCACATAAATACCAAGTAGATGAACGGTTGCTATTGAAGTCATTTCAAAGGGTAGGTTATTAAACAGAGAAAATTAAATGTGACCATACTTTCTCACTCAAATATCCTCAATGATGCTATTTAGGCCTGCACTGAGTTTACAAAACATTATGAACACCTTCCTAATATTGAGTTGTACCCGCTTTTGCCCTCAGAACAACCTCAATTAGTCAAGGCATGGACTCGACAAGGTGTCGATAGCTTTCCACAGGGATGCTGGCCCATACTGATTCCAATGCTTCCAACAGTTGTGTCATGTTGGCTGGATGACCTCTGAGATGTGGATGATTCTTGATATACAGTTCATTCAGAAAGTATTCAGATTTTCCACATTTTGTTATGTTACAACATTATTCTAACATTGATTAAATATGCATTTTTCTCATCAATCTACACACAATTACCCATAATGACAAAGCAAAAACTGTTTAATTTTTTTGCTCATTTAAAACAAGAAAAAACTGAAACCTTATTTACATAAGTATTCAAACCCTTTTCTATGAGACTCAAAATTGAGCTCAGGTGCATCCTGTTTCCATGAATCATCCTTTAGATGTTTCTAAAACTTGATTGGAGTCCACCTGTGGTAAATTCAATTGATTGGACAAGATTTGGAAAGACACACACCTGTCTATATAAGATCCCACAGTTCACAGTTAATTTCAGATCAAAAACCAAGCCATGAGGTTGAAGGAATTGTCTATAGAACTCCGAGACAGGATTGTGTCGAGGCACAGATCTGGGGAAGGGTACCAAAAAATATCTGCAGCATTGAAGGTCCCCCAAGAACACAGTGGCCTCCATCATTCTTAAATGGAATAAGTTTTTAACCACCAACACTCTTCCTAGAGCTGGCTGCCTGGCCAAACTGAGCGATCGTGGGGATAAGGGCCTTGGTCAGGGACGTGACCAAGAATCTGATGGTCACTCTGACAGAGCTCCAGAGGTCCCATCCAGAAGGACAACCATCTCTGCAGCACTCCACCAATCAGGACTTTATGGTAGAGTGTCCAGACGGAAGCCACTCCTCAGTAAAATGCACATGACAGCCTGCTTGGAGTTTGCCAAAAGGCACCTAAAGGACTATGACCATGAGAAACAAGATTCTCTGGTTTGATGATACCAAGATTGAACTCTTTGGCCTGAATGCCAAGCGTTACATCTGGAGGAAACTTGGCACCATCCCTAAGGTGAAGCATGGTGGTGGCAGCATCATGCTGTGGGGATGTTTTTCAGCGCCAGGGACAGGGAGACTAGTCAGGATTGAGGGACAGATGAACGGAGAAAAGTACAGTGAGATCCTTGATGAAAACCTGCTCCAGTGCCCTCAGGATCTCAGACTGAGGCAAAGGTTCACCTTTCAACAGAAAAATGACCCTATGCACACAGCCAAGACAATGCAGGAGTGGCTTCAGGACAGGCCTCAATGTCCTTGAGTGGCCTAGCCAGAGCCTGAAAATAGCTGTGCAGTGACGCTCCCCATCAAGGGGTATGAATACTTTCCAAATGCACTGTCACGAGAAATTGTTGATCGTGAAAAATCCAGCAAAGTTGCAGTTCTGAAAGTGGATTTAACAGGTGACATCAATAAGGGATCATTGCTTTCACCTGGTCCAGTGGAGGCTGCTGATGGGAGGACAGAGCAAATTAAATGGCATCAAACACATGGAAACCATGTATTTGATACCATTCCACCAATTACGCTCCAGCCATTACCACAAGCCCGTCCTCCCCAATTAAGTTGCCACCAACATCCAGTGACCTGGTCAGACTATGCTATGGATAGAACAGGTGTTTCTAATGTTTGTGTACTCAGTGTATATACTATTTAAAACATCATCAACAGCTATTGTTTCAATTCAACACAGATTCAAATAAAAATAGACAGCACAATAGTGCTAGGGTTTCAAGCTCTGATTGTAATGATATTTAGTGATATTGAATTGTTAACAATTAATATGTTGGATTCACCTCTCCATCTCAATCAAAAACAATTGTATTTAAAGTGAATTAAATTTGATCTGGTTTAGTCCTATTCTTACATTTTTATTGAGATGGAGATGTGATTCCAACATACAAATTATAAATTGTAGACAAACTGGAATTAAAGCCAAACGAGGTCAGTGCCTCAGAAGGTAATATCCAAGCTGTAGATACATTTCCTTTATTTAAGTGATAATGCCCTGTGCAGCCGGTTTTTGGTGGATATAATGGCGCGGTTGTTGTTAGGATATACAGTTGAAGTCAGAAGTTTACGTACACTTAGGTTGGAGTCAGTAAAACTCATTTTTCAACCACTCCACAAATTTCTTGTTAACAAAATCTAGTTTTGGCAAGTCGCTTAGGACATCTACTTTGTGCACGACACAAGTAATTTTTCCAACAATTATTTACAGACAGATAATTTCACTTATAATTCACTTTATTACAATTCCAGTGGGTCAGAAGTTCACATACACTAAGTTGACTGTGCCTTTAAAAGCTTGGAAAATTCCAGAAAATGTGGTCATGGCTTTAGAAGCTTCTGATAGGCTAACTGACATCATTTGAGTCAATTGGAGGTGTTCCTGTGGAAGTATTTCAAGGCAAACCTTCAAACTCAGTGCCTCTCTGCTTGACAGCATGGGAAAATCAAAAGAAATCAGCCAAGACCTCAGAAAAAAATTGTAGATCTAAACAAGTCTGGTTCATCCTTCGGAGCAATTTTCAAACGTCTGAAGGTACCACGCTCATATGTACAAACAATAGTACGCAAATATAAACACCATGGAACCACGCAGCCATCATACCGCTCAGGAAGGAGACGCGTTCTGTCCCCTAGAGATGAACGCGTATTTGGTACGAAAAGTGCAAATCAATTCCAGAACAACAGCAAAGTACCCCGTGAAGATGCTGGAGGAAACAGGTACAAAAGTATCTATATCCACAGTAAAACGAGTCCTATGTCGACATAACCTGAAAGGCCGCTCAACAAGAAAGAAGCCACTGCTCCAAAACCGCCATAAAAAAGCCAGACTATGGTTTGCAACTGCACATGGGGACAAAAATCATACTTTTTGAAGAAATATCATCTGGTCTGATGAAACAAAAATATAACTGTTTGGCCATAATGACCATCGTTATGTTTGCAGGAAAAAGGGAGAGGCTTTCAAGCCAAAGATTACCATCCCAACCGTGAAGTACAGGGGTGGCAGCATCATGTTGTGGGGGGTGCTTTGCTGCAGGAGGGACTGGTGCACTTCACAAAATAGATGGCATCATGAGGGAGGAAAACCTGACTCAGTTATACCAGCTCTGTCAGGAGGAATGGGCCAAAATTCACCCAACTTATTGTGGGAAGCTTGTGGAAGGCTAGCCGAAGCATTTGACCCAAGTAAATCAATTTAAAGGCAATGCTACCAAATACTAATTGAGTGTATGTAAACTTCTGACCCACTGGGAATGTGATGAAAGAAATAAAAGCTGAAATGAATCATTCTCCACTATTTTTCTGACATTTCACATTCTTAAAATAAAGTGGTGATCTTAACTGACCTACGACTGGTAATTCTGACTAGGATTAAATGTCAAGAATTGTGAAAAATGTATTTGGCTAAGGTGTATGTAAACTTCCAACTTCAACTGTATTGGCAACCCGTGCCAAAATGTCCTCCAAACACCGGCTTCGAGGGCAATACCACTTTTATTGAACGGGTTACCGAGATATAAAAAAACATATTTGACGTATTTTCACAAGATGTTGTCCCGACACACATCTATGGTTGCTACCAATGCCGGCTGGTCATTCATTCTATTAGTTCGGTTGCCAGAAATGCGACTCAGTCATTAAGTCTTCTTGTTCTGTATATATGGATGCGACCCAGTCTTTCGTTCTGAATGTTCCCTTGCCGTACTGGCTGGCAACGTTATTATCCCTTGCTTGCTATCTAGCCAACTACGGCTAACCTACAGTCACATCAAACAGTGAAGCTAGGATAACAGAAAAATAGCTGCATTTGCGTTTCTTTAAGCTGTTTTCTGGTGACACTTTTTGGGATTCATCCATAATAACAATGAGCTAATGATGCCCAATTTCTCCTGGCATAGAAAAATGTGCTTTCTCATCAGGATACTGTTGTTCAGAGAAGTTAGCAAACACATGTAGGCTGGAAAGAGTGCAAACTAGCTGCATTTCGTTTCATTTGACCTGCTTTCTATTGACATTTCTTTGTATGTATCCATAAAAATGATGCCAGCTGATTCATGATTTTGACTGGCTGAGAAAAGCTGTCTGCCTGTCTGTCTCGTCCCAACTCTTGACACGCTCATTACTATGCTCAAGATCGAATTTCAATATTGAAACAATGTTGCAAGTGTTGGAAAGACGGACAGCAAGGTTTATACAAATCTCCGCTGTTGAAAACTAAATGCTAGTCTAAACAAATTGGTAGATAATGTCTAGATGCTTTTTATAATGGAGCTCAAGTTCCTAAATTGCCTGGCTGGGCTGATGACACAGTGGATTGCGCAGTGAGATGGAACAGAGTAAATAGCATTTCAACATCATAGCATTACCTGGTGGTAAATTGTGGAGTAGACACTGGCTGGAATGCGGTTTTAACCAATCAACATCCAGAATTAGACCCGCCCGTTGGAAAATGTTGATATCTGGTTGCGTTGTCAACCGAACTAAACGCAATATTACTTTTGTAATACAGTAAATAGCCAAAAGTTAAAGCTAGAGTCATTAATTGAAACAATAACAAAGAAAATACCCCACCTCTGTTTTGGTAAAAAGCTGAGGAATGAGCAGGGAGAAATGTAATAGACATAGCTATGGATGCAAGGACTGACCATCCATGATATAACAATTATAGTTTTAATCATGTTATGAGGCTATACAGTGTTTGTTTAGATTGTTTACAAACATTCGAGTAAAACAAGCTCATATGTTGGGTTCTAATAAGGTTTGACAGTTGAACTAAGCCCTTGAGGCATTTATTTCTTCCCCAATTCTTCAAGAATCCATAGCTATATTAAGTTAAATCCAAAAATGGGTGTACTGTAGCAACTAAGGATTCTAGCTTTAAGGCTATTTTACAAACTAATGTAACATTCAACCTTAAAATGAGTTATACATCCATGGGCACATTTTGAGGTTACTGTAACTATACATTTATTTTTATGTAGTCATATAAAGCGTGCCTGTTCAAGATAGCATGCAGAGAGGTAGTCACAGGTCTGTGGAGATCTTCCCAATTGCTGTAATAATCTGTGCAGAATCTTGAACAGCATTGATCACCTGCACTGTGTACTTTTAATGTAATCTCAACTGCAATCCAGCTTCATTCTGATATTAGATGAAGTATAGTGACAACACATTAATCTGTTGTATAAATCCCAAATATCTGACATTGTATTCCCATTTCAACTTTGCTGTGCTTTTAGTTGGTTGAAAGCATAGTGCTAACAAATTTGGAAATTCAACTAACTTGTAGCTGTCTTTTAGAGTGGGTGAGTATATGTTGTAATCTCACTGATCAATGTCTCAACCAAATATTACCCAATTATCCATATTGAAATATTGTGTGGTGCCCAGTGGGTAGTGAAACATGATAAACCCTCTATACATAATCATATTCCTACCTATCGCCTTGTTGAAAGGACCTGTAACCCACTTCCTCATTCATTTCCTTGCTAGATGGGTCTATGGGATTTATAATTAAATGGCTCCATTAGATCCGTGCCGGAGCATCAGTTGCCTGTAGGTCTTCTTCTGTGATGGTTATAGGAGAAGAAAACTGGGCTCCCGACAGACGTCTGCTGCTTGCAGCTCGTTAGCCAGGCGTAACGGTGGGGCTATGGGGAGGAAGTCAGGGTGTTCGTTCCCTTCCTACTCTTTCAGCAGATGGACAGACACCTAAACAGTGTTGTCCCCGAAACGAGGTAAAAGTAGAGTTGACAGACATACGAGTTGGAGCGCAGTGGATGGTGAGCGAGCCAGACAGACAGACAGACAGACAGACAGCACCGCCAGCAGGCACAGACACGTGGATGGTGAGCGAGACAGACAGACAGACAGACAGACAGACAGACAGCACCGCCAGCAGGCACAGACACGTGGATGGTGCAAACATCAATGCGTACTTTGTATGCCTGCCTGCCTTGTAGGTTTGTTATGACTCTTTTAAGTCTGATGTCTTCTTAGATGTGAGAACTTTCCTGTCCATGTCCACGCTCTGAATTCAGTCACGTGTAGTCTTAAGATGCTGAGTAATGAGGAAGATCTCTCACATAATTGCAGGGTCAAATTAAAGATTAACTTGGATCACAAACAGCATAATGTAATGTAAAGAATGCATGCATGACTGGATAAAAGGGTCTGTTAAGTGACATATACTGTACTGTATGCATGTAAAACAAAATATATGTATATATTATCTGTAGATGACTGCTCCAATGAATTGACCGGCTCTTGAATTGTATGACTGTTTCCTTTATTAGTTATCAGCCATGTGTTTACCTCGGGCTTGTGTTACTGGTCTCCCCCCCACACACACATCTGCGTGTTGAGAGTGACAGTGGGGAATGATCGCCCCTGCTTATTGCGTGTACAACACACACGCTAGCGATCAATAATTCAAGAGAGGGTAACCAGTCACGCCAGCCACCTCCATTACAGGGCAATATCACAACATGAAGCTTGTAACCGTGCCCAGAACGCTGCATGGACGGCGGAGAAACGGTGGGGGGTAAGGAGGGTGTGTGTGTGAGGGGATTTGGGGGACGGTAGTATTATGGGATATCTGGTTTCTCAGCCTGAGGTCCACAGAACAGAGGTCCCTGCTTGCCTACCAGTACCGTTTCCATCCTATGTCCCTACTGGTGGATTGAGAGAAAAGTTCACCGCCATGCAAACAAACAACATCTGCAGCAACAGCAGATAGTGAGCTACCTGGCCCTCTTCCTTTACCTCACTCTCCATGTCACGTGTGCCCACGTTCAGTTAAAAGTCATTCATCGACGCCTTCCATTCCTCCTTCTTAAACCCATGTCTGAGAAGAGATACTTCCTTTGATTGTGTTGAAGACGTCCCATCTGGGTTCTGTTGAATGGTACAAACTGTTACGCTAACTACGTTGCAACACAATAGCAGGGCTTTGTTGATTGTGCTTATGATCTAACCTTGTTTGTTGTTAGAAAATGTGTTTTATGTACACACTTTATTATAATTATTAGAATACTATGAATACTATGAAATGCACGTTGATATATTTATATTTGGTAACATATGCTTTTTTTTTTCTTATACTCCAACCCTATTTGATGCATTGAACGGATGTGGGTGTAGCCATGTCTACATAAGGGTGCAAATTAAAAACACTCACAAAGCTCTGACGGAGGCCTTGAGGCCGATATGTAAAGCTTATTATAGAGCAGTGATACTATCAAAAGCAGTGTGCGGGTTTCTTCTTTTTTCTCATCTGTTCTTAGAAAGCAAAAGCTAAGCAAAAAAGAATTTTTTCCCCCTAGAAGTGCTTATGTTATGCATAATTTCACCAGTAGAAATTAGTGTTGCTTTTGTATATAGATAAGAGGCTGACAACAAGTTTAGCTACTTTGTTTGCTGCCTCAGCCCTGTGTGTTTGCCCGTCTCCCGAAGTTGCTCTCTAGAGGAAGATTGACTGGCACACCTGTATCTTTGTGGTGTTGTTGACTCTACTGGTACTGCCGTGTGTGTGTGTGTGTGTGTGTGTGTGTGTGAGAGAGAGACTTTTTGTCTTTCTTTAATGAAACATTCTCATTTCATTAAAACCTTTCCACCACCCCCCCCCCCCCCGTTTAAAATTAAAACACCAAAATATGTACCATACTCACCTTTCCCTCTACCACACGATACAAAAACACACCACACATCACAATAACCAAAAAACCTCACCACTTCTACAACCGTATATCCACAACATCTTCCCCAGCTATACAGACAGCCCCCCCAACATGCCATATCTCCTGAAACAACTCCACACTTTTTATAATTTCATAGAACACAAATTTGACCCTAAGGCACGCAGAGACCATCCCATTGAATAATCGTAAAGGGTCTGCCATTACCCCACCTTTGACCCTGTTCCTCCTTGTTATCCAAATAGCCAACTTTGCCTCAACAAAACACATTTGGCCTTTTCCTTATTTGGATACCTGTACCCCATTATAAACATCCTAACAGTAAAAACCACCCCCAACCTCTCACACAGACATTCCAACAGAGACATTAATGGCCTTAACCTGGCGCACACAGAAAACACATGAATCACAGTTTCTCTCATAACACAGAAATGGCACCCCTCCCAGACTCAACCTGTGCCAACCAGCTGTTAGTGGCCAGGGCTCAATGTAGAACCCTCCACTGGAGGTCGCCTGACCTCTTTGGTACTGGGGGTTTGTAGGGGTTCCTGGGGGTTCCATCTAAAACCCACCATACTCTCCGCCCCACATACCCCCTGCCACTGATGTGCCTTCACTCCTGTTAGGCTCCTAATTTTCCTCACTTTAATGCAGAGGTTGTAGAGGGCTTTACCTCCCACCCACTCAAACTCCCCCAGGCTCAGAGTGTTAAAATCTAACAAGTCCTCCAGACCCCCTTCCCAGTCCCCAGTCTCTGCCGTCACCTGCAATAGTGGAAACATTGGTGGCCCCTTCTCCTTTTGCCACTCAAACACCCCACTTACCGGCTCAGACAGTGCTTCCTGGACCTCCTCCAGGAATCTCTCCAGTAGCCTAAGAGACGTTATTCCTGTTTGTTGTGCCAGGACGTCCGTTGTTTTTCATCCCTCCTCTCCCAGTAGTCGTAGGTCACCCAGCCTTTGTAAACCATCAGTTGCCTTTGGTTCAGTCGGCCACCCTGCAATCTCAAAGGGATGGCTGGGTTGTGGAAGATAGGCTCCTCCCACACTCACAGCCCAAGCTCCACACCCCCTTCTCGTTAGCAGCTGCCAGGCCCTCAGCACTGCGGAGTAAAAATCACAAGCTTACGTTGCAGGTCTACGAGCAGACCGGCGGGGGGTTGAGGACAGCCAGTTTATGCCACAGGGAAGATGCCACCAGGTTGTTGATTATCAGCATGTTCCCTCTATTTGACACTCCAGACAGGAACCACCTCAATGGCTAGTGTATATAATTGCCCCTATAGAGGGCATCCTTGTCTAATGCCCCATCTCACCCAGACTGACCTACTGAGCCCCCCTCTCAACTTGACCATACATGACACCCCAGCATGCAACATCTTCACAAAAGTCAAAACCTTTACCCAAACCCAAAACCAGACATCACATTAAACAGATACTCATGGCCCACTCTATCGAAAGCCTTCTCTTGATCGAGTCCAGATGGGACAGTCTATTAGACAGGACATTGGGAAATATATTGTAGAGCATTGCCACAGGCCTCCAGTTCTTAAGTTCACACAAGTCCACTTTTTTGAGCAGGAGAGTCAGAGCCGCCCGATGGCAGTTCATCGGCAACTCTCCTACCCCGACGCATTCACGCAACACACAAAAGAAGTCCAGTCCAATTATTCCCCATAATTTTTTATAGAACTCCACTGGGAGTCCATCGACCCCCAGTGCACGACCGGGGGACATCTGGGTTATGGCCTCTGCTAGTTCATGGGACAACAGAGGAATGTCCATTTCATCCCTCTGTGCCAGAGAGTGCTTAGGGAGTTCTGCGAACAAGACCTGAGCACACATAGGATCACACATTTCTGCCCTATGCAACTCAGTATAAAACTCCACAGTCTGCTCCCGCATCTCACCCACCACAGAGGTCACCTGCCCATCAGACAGCCGTAGACAATGCAAACCCTTGGCTTCACCGCTCTGTCTTTCCAAACCAAAGAAGAAGGAGCTGGGAGCATCCATCTCCTTAAGCATGTAAAACCTAGCTCTTACAAGTGCTCCCTTTGCTTTAACCTGGAAAAAACTGCCCAGGTCCCTACATAATTCAGCTGAATTAGCCTGGAGGCCTACACTTCCTTGTCCCACCATCTCTACCGTCATCTCACTAATACTGCGCTTGAATTATCCCCAATACTCTCCCAGCCTCTGAGGATGAGAGAGCTGTATACTGTTGACAGAAAAGCCGAACTTGGACTTTCCTCACATCCCACCATTGACTCAGAGACTCATACTCCTCTCTTCGCTGCCCCCATTTTTCCCAAAAAGTCTGGAAACATGAGCAAAAAGTAGCATCTTGAAAGAGCTTTTACATTAAACTTCCAATCGGATGCCTACCAAGGCCCTGGTGAAATAGACAGCCGAGCCATGCACATGTGATAATCCAAAAACCCCACCGGGAGAAAGTAAAAATGATCAGTTTTTAATTCTCCAAACATCCACTAGGTCGAACTGATTAATATCCCTTAACACTCCCACTGACACTGAATGAGGCTCTTCCCCATTTCTGTCTTTCGTCAAATCCATTGTACAGTTCCAGTCCCCGCCGACCACCAGCGTCTCCTCCTGTGAGTTCCTGTCTAAGACACCCAAATAGAACCCCCCTCTCTCTCCCTGTGTTAGGCGCATACACATTTATAAAGACAAAACCATGGTGTGTATTTCTGCTTTTACAACAAGCAGCCTACCCCTACACACCCCCTCTCAAAATATTACAGACAAACCTGGTACAAAAAGGACTGCCACCCCTGCACTAAAATTTGTCCCATCACCATTGTCCCATCCACCAGAGCTCCCAGTCGACTTCCTTCACCACATCACTATGCGTCTCCTGCAGAAACAACACCTGTAGTTTTTTTTGTTTTACATATTCATCCAACACACTCCTCTTTCCCACATCTCTGGCACCATTTATATTGAGCGACCCTACCCGAAGAGTCTCCATAAGAAGTGGGAGGAAAGCCAGCAAAGAAAGAGACCAATAGCAAAGCTCAAAAATCCCCAGTGCCAGAAAGAAACTATACATCTAAATAGTGTCTGAAGGACGACCCTTACGCACGGTTCTGACCCACTTCCTCAACCTAAACCGTTTCCTGGGTAAGAGGAAACCATACTCCTCCTTTTTCATAGAATGTTGTACTGATTTTACAAACTTTCTCGGATCAGTAAAAAAGCCTCAAGATTTTTTCCCCTTGGTCTCATTCAGGAACTTTGTCAGTTCCCTCAACGTGTACTTTGACCCGTCTGCTTAACTGGCTGTCAGCTCCGGATCCATTGCAGAGGAGTCTGAAAAAAAGGCCTTCTCATCATCCTCTTCCTCGGACTCACTTTGCTCCTCATTTCCATCTCCCATCCTGACCACCTGCCCTTCCACTCTGGTCAGGGCCTCCCCCCCAGCACCAGGCAAAGATTCATTGGTGCCTTTAACCACACCAGCCTCTCCCCTTTCTCCTCCTTTCTTCTCCCCCTTTTTTCTTTTCCTCTTGACACCTTCCTCCTCCCCCCAGTCTCTTACACTTCCCACAATACTCTCTTCATTCACTAGCATAACCTGACCAGACCCAGCCTCATCTACACCACCATCCATAGCATGACTAGACCCAGCCTCATCTTCACCACCATCTCTAGCCTGACTAGGCCAGCCTCATATACACCACCATCCATAGCATGACTAGGCCCAGTCTCAGCTACCCCACCATCTCTGGCATGACATTGATCATCTCTGGCATGGCAGAACCTCCTCCACCTTAACTCCATTCTCAGGAACACACCTGAAGCCACAGCCACCGCGCACACCACACCTTCCTACCCCCCTGACTTTGAAAAAACCTGTGGACACTGCTAAAACAAATAGTGCATTAACCCTCCACCATAGAAAATAAAATATCAGACCAAGACAGAATCCTGAAACAAAACACAAAAACACGAGAGAGAGAGAGAGAGAGAGAGAGTGAGAGACTTGGCCCTCTCCTGTTTGGGGCAGGAGTTGCACAGCGGTTGAGTTTTCTCATTTTTCACGCTTAGTAAATCTGATTTGCGCATCAGATCCATTCTGTGGCGACACCGGGGAGAGAGGCTAGTGGTGCGTCCTAACTGGCATCCTGTTCCATATATAGTTTACGTTTGAATCCCAGAGCCGACAAGGTGAAAAATCTGTTGATTTGCCCTTAAGCAAGGCACTTAAACCTAATTGTTTCATGGTTGCCGTTCATAATGGCTGATCCCTGGCTGTGACCCCACTCTCCGAGGGTGTCTCAGAGAGAGTTGGATATGCAAAAAAACACATTTCACCTCACATGTGTATTAATACACACTTGTACATGTATGAAATGGCTATAAGGACCCATCAAATGACTGTATGGTATGGGGTGCCATTTGGGACTGGCTGTAGATGTTGAGCCTGTATTTAAAGGGCGTGCTAATAGGGGCCAGGGGACTGAGTGGAGCTGGAACTCATTGTTTTGACTGTAATCACATTTGGGGAAAGTCTGTTCCCAGGGAGACGAGGCAAGGCTATTTTGGGAATTTTTGTGAGCCTTGTTTCTTCTTTATTGTCCTGGAGGAGGAGGGGGGGGGGGGGCAGAGTAGGACGTTTAGACTTAGAGTTGGGCTGGAACCGGCTGGAACAGCTACAAGGCTACGATATTGTCTAGGTGTGAACACGTGCAGAGGAGATGTGGGTAGTTATGTGTTTTCATTTTCAGTTTTATGGACAATCTTAGAAGTTCTTTCTCACATACAATAGGCTAAGAGGACTGGTAAAGCCAGTCTTGTCTCCTCGGATGGAAGTTGACAAGACAAACAGGCACACAGTCGCATACATCTACGCACTCACTCACACAAACAGAAGGAGAGCAGAGGAAGTCAAGCGAAAGTGTGTCGAGTGTCGACCCAGGGAACGCAGCGTGACAGGCCGTGGGACTGACCCTCTATATAAACCAGAGGAAAAATAACTCTGGGCCACCTATACTCTACACACAGATACGCATACAATGCTCCCCATCGCCCTCCATTTGGCAAATCTGACCATAATTCTATCCTCCTGATTCCTGCTTACAACCAAAAATTCAAGCGGGAAGCACCAGTGACTAGATCAATAAAAAAGTGATCAGAGGAAGCCAATGCTAAGCTGCAGGACCGTTTTGCTAGCACAGACTGGAATATGTTCCGGGATTCCTCCGATGGCATTGAGAAGTACACCACGTCAGTCATTGGCTTCATCAATAAGTGCATCGATGATGTTGTCCCCACAGTGACTGTACGTACATACCCCAACCAGGAGCCATGGATTACAGGCAGCATCCGCACTGAGCTAAAGGCCTTTTGCTGCCGCTTTCAAGGAGCGGGACTCTAACCTGGAAGCTTATAAGAAATCCCGCTATGCCATCCGACTTACCATTAAACAGGCAAAGCATCAATACAGGACTAAGATCGAATTGTACTACACCAGCTCTGATGCTCATCGGATGTGGCAGGGCTTTCAAACCCTTACTGACTACAAAGGGAAGCACAGCCGAAAGCTGCCCAGTGACACGAGCCTACCAGATGAGCTAAACTATTTCTATGCTCGCTTCGAGAACACTGAAACATGCATGAGAGCCCCAGCTGTTCCGGAAGACTGTGTGATCACGCTCTCCACAGCCGATGTGAGTAAGACCTTTAAACAGGTCAGCATTGACAAGGCCGCAGGGTCAGACGGATTACCAGGACGTGTACTGTAGACCTTGTGCCCAAGAACACTAAGGTAACCTGCCTAAATGACTACCGACTCGTAGCATTCACATCTGTAGCCATGAGGTGCTTTGAAAGGCTGGTCATGGCTCACATCAACACCATCATCCCAGAAACCCCAGACCCACTCCAATTTGCATACCACCCCAACAGATCCACAGATGATTCAATCTCATTGCACTCCACACTGCCCTTTCCCACCTGGACAAAAGGAACACCTATGTGAGAATGCTATTCATTGACTACAGCTTAGTGTTCAACACCATAGTGCCCTCAAAGCTCATCACTAATCTAAGGACCCTTGGACTAAACACCTCCCTCTGCAACTGGATCCTGGACTTCCTGACGGGCCGTCCCCAGGTGGTAAGGGTAGGTAACAACACATCCGCCACGCTGATCCTCAACACAGGGTACCCTCAGGGGTGCATGCTCAGTCCCCTCCTGTACTCCCTGTTCACTCATGACTGCATGGCCAGGCACCATCATTAAGTTTGCTGATGACACAACAGTGGTAGGCCTGATCACCGACAACGATGAGACAGCCTATAGGGAAGACGTCAGAGACCTGGCCGTGTGGTGCCAGGACAACAACATCTCCCTCAACGTGATCAAGACAAAGGAGATGATTGTGGACTACAGGAAAAAGAGGACCGAGCACGCCCCCATTCTCATCCATGGGGCTGTAGTGGAGCAGGTTGAGAGCTTCAAGTTCTTTGGTGTCCACATCACTAACAAACTAACACGGTCCAAGCACACCAAGACAGTCATGAAGAGGGCATCACAAAACCTATTCCCCTTCAGGAAACTGAAAAGATTTGGCATGGGTTCTCAGATCCTCAAAAGGTTTGACAGCTGCACCATCGAGAGCATGGTTGCATCACTGCCTGGTATGGCAACTGCTCGGCCTCCGACAGCAAGGCACTACAGAGTGTTGTGCGAGCAGTCCAGTACATCACTGGGGCCAAGCTTCCTGCCATCCAGGACCTCTATACCTGGCGGTGTCAGAGGAAGGCCCTAAAAATTGTCAAAGACTCCATTCACCCTAGTCATAGACTGTTCTCTCTGCTCTCTGCATAGACTGTTCTCTCTATCTGCATTTTTTAAAACTGAATTGTTGGTTAGTGGCTCGTAAGTAAGCATTTCACTGTAAGGTCTACAGTGGGGGGCAGCAACACCTGTTGTATTCGGCTCATGTGACTAATAACATTTGATTTGATTTGATGCCAATAGGCATGTGGAGTGCTGTCGTGGAGCGTCGAGAGAAATTAGGAATATACAGAGGAGACTGTGTGAAGATATTTTGACATACCATGAAGGTCGAAGAGGTGGGAGACAGGAGAGGGAGATGACAGCAGAGGGTGACGAGGCAGAAAGGAGAAGAGAAGGGCGAGATGGGTGAAAGGAGGGGTTACAGAAAAGGAGAAGAGTGAGAGGAGGGGTGAGAGAATGGGTGAGAGAAAAGGAAGGAGAAAAGTGGGAGGGGTGCACCAGTATGCACACACAGGCAGGTTGGGGCAGCACTAAGAGAAGTAATGTAGCAGAGAGAGGGAGCGAGGGATGAATGGGCCACAGCTTTAGGTTATTGCTGTTTATAGAACTCCCTCCAACCCTGTGTGTTAGTCAGACTCAGGACCCAAACACCCCTAGGGAGCACTCTCACTCTCTCTCTCGCTCATCATATTGCACACTCTAGCACTACTTTTGTTATACCGTCTTTAATCTATTTTGTCCTGTCTCTCACTCCTTTTCTTTCTCTCACTTTGTCTGTCCTTTCTTCCTCCACCCTCTTCAATCATGCTGTTATTGGGAGGTTACAATTAGAGGCAGGGATGTTTTTCTCCACTGTCTCCTCTCGACAGCTGTACCCCCCCTAAACAGCCCCAGCTAAAGTCTCTTTGTATCTCTCTCTGAACATTTTTCTTTCTGCCTCTCTCTCTCTCTTTCTGCCTCTGTCTCTCTCCTCTCTCTCTCTCTCTCTCTCTCTTTCTCTCCCTCCCTCTCTTTCTCTCCCTCCCTCTCTTTCTCTGTCTCCCTCTTTGCCACTGTCTCTCTCTGTGTCTTTCTCTCTCTCTCTCTCTCTCTCTCTCTCTCTCTCTCTCACTATCTCTCTTCACCCCCCCTCACCCCCTTCATCCTCACTCTCCTCTATGGCTGGCTGATTGGTTCTCTGTTTTCTCTCTGTCTGTCATTAGGCCGTTGAAGTGACTGAACAGAGGTGGGCGCTGTCAGTGGAGGGTTGCGATCCGCTCTGCTGCCCCCCACTGTGCCCATCTCCCCCTCGTACCCCTCAGCCCCTGGCCCGCCAAAGGTCAGCTGTCACTGGGGCCTCATGAGAAACAGAGACTGGAACAGACAGTGTGTGTGTGTGTGTGTGTCGGAAGCTGAGCTGCGGCTAATTCAGGCGGGAGAAGTAGACTGAGTTTTTTAATACTGTTTTTCAAAAGCAATTACAGTCAAGGTTCTATGTCTGAAACGGGCATGTACGAATTTGGAGAACTATCAACAGGATGCTGTATGCACATTTAGTGAAAGTATATTGACAAGCCTGGGACACAAACACACTAGCACACGCACACACGCACTCTTGAAAATGCGGTTTCCCTCCTTGTCGTATTGTGATGCATGTCTGTCTAAGTGGCATTGTTCTCTCTCTCTTTGTCTGTCTTTCTCGCTCTCGCTCTCTCAAACATAACACCCCCAACCCTTGCTGCACTCCCTCACTCCCCACTCCCTTCTCAGAGTGTTACCTTGAACCAGCCTTTCTCTGGCTCTCCCTGGCTGTGTGGTTTGACAAGCATGTCCTTGACCACGTCTGAGCCCCTCAGATCCACCTTCACTCGTCAGGGAGGCATATTGGCCTCGAGCCTACCGCCCCCGTACGTTTTTATTTGGACATAAAAAGTAATGAAACAGGGGAATGATGGGAGCGTTTTACTGCTAATCATGTGTCCCTTCGTCCAAATTAAAGACTTGTTTGTATAACAGTCCGCACAAACAAACTCCCTCTTCCCTCTCTCTTTCTTTCTCGGCTCTTTACCTCTGGGCTTGGAAGAGCGTGTGTATGTCCAACTGTTTGTATATTGTGTGTATGTGTGTGTTTGTGTGTGTGTCTGTCTGGACCCTGTCAGCAAATTCTCAGCCGAGATAACCTTGAGGGAGAGGCAGTGTGCTTAGCTCTGATACCGAGTGCCTGGCCTAGCTGCATTGTGTGTGTGTGTGTGTGTCGTGTGTCGTGGGCACTTTGGACTGCTATCGCTTCCTCCAAAGTTAATCCCAATGTTGTAATGAGGGGAAACAGTACCTACATGGCGCTCCAGGAGTAACTCAAGTTATGACACACACACACACATGCACACGGACACCCGCACACATACACACACACGCAAACTTACTCTCACACTCACACTTTGTTAACCCGCTGAGCTAAAGCCTAGGCATTAGCTTGGGTAACTAAGCAAAGTGAGGTGTAGAATTACCAACTAGCTCTCACAGTCTCGTCAGAATTAGACATTCCTCCATGTTCCTCAAATGTCAAATTTCGAAGTTGTTGCAAACATCTTTTTTTTTTAAGTTTAATTTAAGTTTACATTTAGGCATTAACAAAATATGTTTTATGTTAGGGTTAAGTTTAGGCATCAGCTCTAAAATCTTAAGGTTAGGCATACACTCTGAATGATTAAGGTAAGTGTAAAGGTTTGGGAAGGGCTTTAAAACAAAAATCTCAAAAAAAGCCTTCTATCACTGGATTTGAACTTGCAGCCCTTAGAATCAAAGGCCCATCCAAAATGCCCTAAGGGGTGCACGTTTAGGTTTTTGCCTAAACACTACACAGCTGATTCAAAGGTTGATGATTAGTTGGTTATTTGAGTCAGCTCTGCTAGGGTGGGGAAAAAATGTGCAAACCTTGGGGTCCCAAAAACCGAGTTTGTGAAACCCTACCCTAGCAAAACTGAAACCTACTTGAAGGTAAAAGTCCTCACTGTTGCCCATAGGGGACAGTTTGCATGTCATCTCCCAATGTCCTTAGACATGGAAGGACATCAAATAATGACTTGTATCATGGGTGACCTAGCTGGAATTACTGATCTACAGGTTTTGTGCGGCTCAAATTCACAGAGCTACAACTCCTCTTGGCTCAGGCGATCCCGTCGTCCAACACACACAACGAGACACGGATTGATTGATTGGAGACCTCATGTGTCAATTACAGAACGTTTTTGAGGATTTTCTACTTCTAGTAACAATAGTGGATAATGCTGAAATACCGGTGTAAAGCACAGTGCATCCATTTCCGCAACAAAAAGCAGGGCCCTACACATTGTCCATAGTCCTGCAGACCTAACGACTACACTACTCATAATGACACTGTAATGGCATTATGTCATTACCTCAAGAGCCTCCTACTGGTAAACCTAACAGCATCTGTTACTGTCTCTATGGTCTCTCAGTCTCTTTATTTTTCTCTTTCTCTCTCTCTATCTCCCTCCTTCACTTTTCCATCCTTTTCTCCCACCTCTTTCCTTCAATCCCTCTGTCTGTCTATCCCTCTCTGGTTTCCATATGGAGATCTCTCGGTGCGCTCTGTGCCATTTAAGTTAATGGACTCCTGTGCAGTCAGCCTGGAAATGTTGTCAAGCAAACAGCAGCTCATGAAATATGCAGCCGGCTTCTGTCTGTGCAGCCACCCATGCCCAACACAGCCCTACCTAGCCCTACCCAGCCCCGGTGACTCCTAAACACACACATCACCGAGACGCATGCAGATGCATAGGCATGCACACACACACAAACAGCAAGACACACACCGCTGTTAAGCACCAAAAAGCAGCCGGTTCTGCACTTTTGCCAAAAAAACATGTCAAATGTAGCATCCTTAATGAGACGGCTGTAGTCTACTCCTAATGATGAGTCATGTAGCATCCTTACTGAGACGGCTGTAGTCTACTCCTAATGATGAGTCATGTAGCATCCTTACTGAGACGGCTGTAGTCTACTCCTAATGATGAGTCATGTAGCATCCTTACTGAGACGCTGTAGTCTACTCCTAATGATGAGTCATGTAGCATCCTAACTGAGGCGGCTGTAGTCTACTCCTAATGATGAGTCATGTAGCATCCTTACTGAGACGGCTGTAGTCTACTCCTAATGATGAGTCATGTAGCATCCTTACTGAGACAGCTGTAGTCTACTCCTAATGATGAGTCATGTAGCATCCTAACTGAGACGGCTGTAGTCTACTCCTAATGATGAGTCATGTAGCATCCTAACTGAGGCGGCTGTAGTCTACTCCTAATGATGAGTCATGTAGCATCCTTACTGAGACGGCTGTAGTCTACTCCTAATGATGAGTCATGTAGCATCCTAACTGAGGCGGCTGTAGTCTACTCCTAATGATGAGTCATGTAGCATCCTTACTGAGACGGCTGTAGTCTACTCCTAATGATGAGTCATGTAGCATCCTAACTGAGGCGGCTGTAGTCTACTCCTAATGATGAGTCATGTAGCATCCTTACTGAGACGGCTGTAGTCTACTCCTAATGATGAGTCATGTAGCATCCTTACTGAGACGGCTGTAGTCTACTCCTAATGATGAGTCATGTAGCATCCTTACTGAGACAGCTGTAGTCTACTCCTAATGATGAGTCATGTAGCATCCTAACTGAGACGACTGTAGTCTACTCCTAATGATGAGTCATGTAGCATCCTTACTGAGACGGCTGTAGTCTACTCCTAATGATGAGTCATGTAGCATCCTTACTGAGACGGCTGTAGTCTACTCCTATTGATGAGTCATGTAGCATCCCAACTGAGACGGCTGTAGTATACTCCTAATGATGAGTCATGTAGCATCCTTACTGAGACGGCTGTAGTCTACTCCTAATGATGAGTCATGTAGCATCCTAACTGAGACGGCTGTAGTATACTCCTAATGATGAGTCATGTAGCATCCCAACTGAGACGGCTGTAGTATACTCCTAATGATGAGTCATGTAGCATCCTAACTGAGACGGCTGTAGTCTACTCCTAATGATGAGTCATGTAGCATCCTAACTGAGACGGCTGTAGTCTACTCCTAATGATGAGTCATGTAGCATCCTAACTGAGACGGCTGTAGTCTACTCCTAATGATGAGTCATGTAGCATCCTTACTGAGACGGCTGTAGTCTACTCCTAATGATGAGTCATGTAGCATCCTTACTGAGACGGCTGTAGTCTACTCCTATTGATGAGTCATGTAGCATCCCAACTGAGACGGCTGTAGTATACTCCTAATGATGAGTCATGTAGCATCCTTACTGAGACGGCTGTAGTCTACTCCTAATGATGAGTCATGTAGTATCCTAACTGAGACGGCTGTAGTCTACTCCTATTGTTGAGTCATGTAGCATCCCAACTGAGACGACTGTAGTCTACTCCTAATGATGAGTCATGTAGCATCCCAACTGAGACGGCTGTAGTCTACTCCTAATGATGAGTCATGTAGCATCCTTACTGAGACGGCTGTAGTATACTCCTAATGATGAGTCATGTAGCATCCTTACTGAGACAGCTGTAGTCTACTCCTAATGATGAGTCAAGTAGAATCCTAACTGAGACAGCTGTAGTTTACTCCTAATGATGAGTCATGTAGCATCCTTACTGAGACGCTGTAGTCTACTCCTATTGTTGAGTCATGTAGCATCCTTACTGAGACGGCTGTAGTCTACTCCTAATGATGAGTCATGTAGCATCCTTACTGAGACGGCTGTAGTCTACTCCTATTGATGAGTCATGTAGCATCCCAACTGAGACGGCTGTAGTATACTCCTAATGATGAGTCAAATCAAATCAAATCAAATTTTATTTGTCACATACACATGGTTAGCAGATGTTAATGCGAGTGTAGCGAAATGCTTGTGCTTCTAGTTCCGACAATGCAGTAATAACAAGTAATCTAACTAACAATTCCAAAACTACTGTCTTGTACACAGTGTAAGGGGATAAAGAATATGTACATAAGGATATATGAATGAGTGATGGTACAGAGCAGTATAGGCAAGATACAGTAGATGGTATCGGGTACAGTATGTACAAATGAGATGAGTATGTAAACAAAGTGGCATAGTATAGTATAAAGTGGCTAGTGATACATGTATTACATAAGGATACCGTCGATGATATAGAGTACAGTATATACGTATGCATATGAGATGAATAATGTAGGGTAAGTAACATTTATATAAGGTAGCATTGTTTAAAGTGGCTAGTGATATATTTACATCATTTCCCATCAATTCCCATTATTAAAGTGGCTGGAGTTGAGTCAGTGTCAGTGTGTTGGCAGCAGCCACTCAGTGTTAGTGGTGGCTGTTTAACAGTCTGATGGCCTTGAGATAGAAGCTGTTTTTCAGTTTCTCGGTCCCAGCTTTGATGCACCTGTACTGACCTCGCCTTCTGGATGATAGCGGGGTGAACAGGCAGTGGCTCGGGTGGTTGATGTCCTTGATGATCTTTATGGCCTTCCTGTGACATCGGGTGGTGTAGGTGTCCTGGAGGGCAGGTAGTTTGCCCCCGGTGATGCGTTGTGCAGACCTCACTACCCTCTGGAGAGCCTTACGGTTGAGGGCGGTGCAGTTGCCATACCAGGCGGTGATACAGCCCGCCAGGATGCTCTCGATTGTGCATCTGTAGAAGTTTGTGAGTGCTTTTGGTGACAAGCCGAATTTCTTCAGCCTCCTGAGGTTGAAGAGGCGCTGCTGCGCCTTCTTCACGATGCTGTCTGTGTGAGTGGACCAATTCAGTTTGTCTGTGATGTGTATGCCGAGGAACTTAAAACTTGCTACCCTCTCCACTACTGTTCCATTGATGTGGATAGGGGGGTGTTCCCTCTGCTGTTTCCTGAGTCATGTAGCATCCTTACTGAGACGGCTGTAGTCTACTCCTAATGATGAGTCATGTAGTATCCTAACTGAGACGGCTGTAGTCTACTCCTATTGTTGAGTCATGTAGCATCCCAACTGAGACGACTGTAGTCTACTCCTAATGATGAGTCATGTAGCATCCCAACTGAGACGGCTGTAGTCTACTCCTAATGATGAGTCATGTAGCATCCCAACTGAGACGACTGTAGTCTACTCCTAATGATGAGTCATGTAGCATCCTTACTGAGACGGCTGTAGTATACTCCTAATGATGAGTCATGTAGCATCTTAACTTAGATGGCTGTAGTCTACTCCTAATGATGAGTCATGTAGCATCCTAACTGAGACGGCTGTAGTCTACTCCTAATGATGAGTCATGTAGCATCCTAACTGAGACGACTGTAGTCTACTCCTAATGATGAGTCATGTAGCATCCCAACTGAGGCGGCTGTAGTCTACTCCCATTGTTGAGTCATGTAGCATCCTAACTGAGACGGCTGTAGTCTACTCCTAATGATGAGTAATGTAGCATCCTAACTGAGACGGCTGTAGTCTACTCCTAATGATGAGTCATGTAGCATCCTTACTGAGACGGCTGTAGTCTACTCCTATTGATGAGTAATGTAGCATCCTAACTGAGACGGCTGTAGTCTACTCCTAATGATGAGTCATGTAGCATCCTTACTGAGACGGCTGTAGTATACTCCTAATGATGAGTCATGTAGCATCCTTACTGAGACAGCTGTAGTCTACTCCTAATGATGAGTCAAGTAGAATCCTAACTGAGACAGCTGTAGTTTACTCCTAATGATGAGTCATGTAGCATCCTTACTGAGACGCTGTAGTCTACTCCTATTGTTGAGTCATGTAGCATCCCAACTGAGACGGCTGTAGTCTACTCCTAATGATGAGTCATGTAGCATCCTAACTGAGGCGGCTGTAGTCTACTCCTAATGATGAGTCATGTAGCATCCTTACTGAGACGGCTGTAGTCTACTCCTAATGATGAGTCATGTAGCATCCTTACTGAGACAGCTGTAGTCTACTCCTATTGATGAGTCATGTAGCATCCTTACTGAGACGGCTGTAGTCTACTCCTATTGATGAGTCATGTAGCATCCTTACTGAGACGGCTGTAGTCTACTCCTATTGATGAGTCATGTAGAATCCTTACTGAGACGGCTGTAGTCTACTCCTATTGTTGAGTCATGTAGCATCCTTACTGAGACGGCTGTAGTCTACTCCTAATGATGAGTCATGTAGCATCCTAACTGAGACGGCTGTAGTCTACTCCTAATGATGAGACATGTAGCATCCTAACTGAGACGGCTGTAGTCTACTCCTAATGATGAGTCATGTAGCATCCTAACTGAGACAACTGTAGTCTACTCCTATTGTTGAGTCATGTAGCATCCTAACTGAGACGGCTGCAAACCTGTTTTTTTGCTACTCCTATTTGCTGTATTCAACCCCAGGTGTGTGTCTTGTTCCGCTTTACATAACTGTATTCCAGTAGTCAGCCAGTGCACCCATCACCCCCTCCATCTTGTTCTTAGCACGTGGGTGCACCTGTCGTCCCGAGCTACCTAGAGGTAATACCAGGAGCACACGCTAATATGCACAAACTCATGTAACCACACACACAGAGTACACACACTGTACAAACGGAATTCCATTACTGTCTTTCACGTGTCTGAATGGCACTAGATGTGTAAGAAACGTATTCTACCGCTTCATGCTTTATTCAATAGATTGGGTTTAATATGGCCTTGTGAAAGATAGATGACCTTTCCTAGGGCTTCACGTCTAGCTCTTCTAGCTCTACATTCTGCTAACCCTGGTTGGTCTTACAGACAGTCTGTGTTCGTGTGTGTTATTTGTTATTTTGTTATTTCATTAGGATCATTAGGATCTCCATCACATAAAACAATAAAATAATACAGACTATTAATAGACAATAACAGCTGAAGAACAGAACTGCATACATTTAAAATAAGAAAATAATAAAGGTCCTGTACTGGTGTGCAGGTGCGTGTGCGTGTGCGTGTGTGTGTGTGTGTGCGCGCATGGTTGCGTGTGTGCGTGCATGCTTGTGTGTTTGCATGCATGCATGTGTTTGTGTGATAGCATCATGACGACATCTCCCAGTCCTGGCTGTACTGAGAGTTAGGCGCGAGGCGTCAGTATAAGGTTGGGCAGTATCCAGATTTTCATATCATCATGCCGTCTTTCTCTCATTCCGTGATTTATAGTATTACTAGCTTAATGCTAACAAAATAAACACAAGTAAGAGTGAAATTCCATGGAGGCTGCTAGCTAAATATGCAGACGAGCACAAACAGACATAAATTAATTGCAAAGATAGGCAATCCAGCTAATAAAGTTATACATAGTTTTGGTCCCATGTTTTATGAGCTGAAATAAAAGATCCCAGAAATGTTCTATATGCACAAAAATCTTATTTCTCTCCAATTTTTTCCACAAATTTGTTTACACCTCTGTTAGTGACCATTTCTCCTTTGCCAAGATAATCGATCCACCTGACAGGTGTGGCATATCAAGAATCTGATTAAACAGCATGATCATTACACAGGTGCACCTTGTGCTGGGGAAAATAAAAGGCCACTCTAAAATGTGTAGTTTTGTCACACAATGCTACAGATGTCTCAAGTTCTGGGGGAGTGTGCAATTGGCATGCTGAAGCAGGAATGTCCACTAGAGCTGTTGCCAGAAAATTGAATGTTCATTTCTCTACCATTTGCCACCTCCAACGTCATTTTAGATAATTTGGCAGTATGTCCCACTGGCCTCACAACCGCAAACCACGTGTATGGCATTGTGTGGGCGAGCGGAATGATGATGTCAACTTGGTGACCAGAGTGCCTCATGGTGGCAGTGCGGTTAAGGTATGGGCAGGCATAATCTACGGACAACGAACACAGTTGCATTTTATTAATGGCAATTTTAATGAACAGTGATAACGTGACGAGATCCTGAGGCCCATTGTCATGCCATTCATCCGTCACCATCACCTCATGTTTCAGCATGATAATGCGCAGCCCCATATCACAAGAATCTGTACACAATTCCTGGAAACTGAAAATGTTCCAGTTCTTCCATGGCCTGTATACTCACCAGACATGTCACCCATTGAGCATGTTTGGGATGCTCTGTATTAACGTTTATGACAGCGTGTTTCAGTTCCCGCCATTATCCAGCAACTTCCACAGCTATTGAAGGGGAATGGGACAACATTTCCACAGGCCACAATCAACAGCCTGATCAACGCAATGTGAAGGAGATGTCGCACTGCATGAGGCAAATGGTGGTCACACCAGATACTAACTCATTTTCTGATCCATGCCCCTACCTTTTTTTGAGGTGTCTGTGACCAACAGGTGCATGTCTGTATTTCCAGTCATGTGAAATCCATAGATTAGGGCCTAATTAATGTTTTTCAGTTGACTGATACTTTTCTCCTGTAGGCTACTTCTCACAGTGTAGCTGCATGCTTTTCAGTTATTGCAAGATTAACTTTAAGCTACATCCTTTATATGATAAACATAAGACATTTGATGGCCAAGGATCTTTTTTTTGCAAAAAAATACCTTGATTTTTCATTGTAAACTCCTATAATTGTTTGGCTGCTAGCCAAATAGCGTTGCACTTCCGTTGTCATCTGATGAAAATCAAGCCATTTTTTGCCGAATGTGTTGCACTAATGTATCTACTGTGGAAAACTATAGTTGCACGTCCCTGATCCCTCTACTGAAGCAAGAAAAGACACTGCTGGATTTCAATATGAACGCGACCCCAGTCAATACACATCTGGACTCAGCCGCTCCACCTTTCTCCCGTTGTGCTATCTACAAACAAACACGTGACTGGCTCAACTGTTCTGGGGAACCACAGTAAGCTTCACAATGTAAAATAATGTGACAGGTGAAATGAATCATGCAAATCTGCGTTATCTCCGAATGTATTGCACAAGTTGACCTCAGGTATTTACTTAAAAAGTAGCCACAAATATTAAAATGTATTGAAAAAGATAAAAGTTACTAGTTTTAATTTCTATATACCCCAATATACGGTATATACGGTATACCGCCCAAGCCTAGTCGGTAAGAAGATTGGCGAGATGGCGGTGGCTTGAGTCTACCCACTTACAAATAGCGCTACGCATCTTTTATTCCCTTCTATTCACCCATATTCCCTCTAGTGCAAATGTAAAAGAGAGTCGTCACATATTTAATTTAGGCTGGAGTGGCTGGCGCTTCACTTTACATCAGGTTGCTCTTTCTTTGAGGGGAAGAGGAGAGGGGGAAATTGTGGTCAGAAACAACCACTAAACGACTAACTTGTCTGAAAATGTCACCGCTGTCAGCAGAACCGCCTCGTGGACCTTCCACTTCAGATGACTCTAGTGCTGAGGCAGGATTTTCGATTTCCTGGTTTAGACCTGACATTATCATTTTTTTGACTTCTGCATCTCGCTATTAGCTGGGCTCCCCGCTTGTGCCATCAAACCCCTGAATGCTGCAGCCCCCCTGGTTTTCAACCTTCCCAAGTTCTCCATGTCACCCCGCTCCTCTGCACATTCCACTGGCTTCCAGTCAAAGCTCGCATCCACTCGCATCCATGGTGCTTGGCTACGGAGCAGCAAGAGGAACTGCCCCCTCCCTACCTTCAGGCTATCCTCAAATCCCCCTACACCCCAACCCGAGCACTCCGTTCTGTCACCTCTAGTCTCTTGAGGACAGCTCCCGCTCAGCCCAGTCCAAGCTCAGTCCATGCCCATCTTCCGAAAGCAGCTGAAACCCTACCTCTTAAATAATCCCCCTCCTCGCCTCAAACACCCCCCTTCCTCTAGCTCTTAGTTTGCTAATAGCTGCCGTATTAAGGAAAAGTGGACTTACTGTTCCTGTGATATGTGGTTGTCGACTTACAGTGCTGTGAAAAAGCATGTGCTCCCTATCACATTTTCTCTACTTTTGCATATTTTTGATACTGAATGTTTTCAGATCTTTAACATAACCTAATGTTAGATAAAGGGAACCTCATTGAGCAACGAACACGACAATGACATACTTATTTAATTGATTTCATAAACAAAGTTATGCAACACCTAATGCTACTGTGTGAAAAAGTAATCGCCACCTTACGGCACTGCAGCTATCTTAAGATGAATGCACTAAGTCGCTCTGGATAAGACAAGTCTGCTAAATGACAAAAATGTATATATATACAGTGTACAGTATATATATATATACAATACCAGTCAAATGTCTGGACACCTACTCATTCCAGGGTTTTTCTTTATTGTTACTATTTTCTACATTGTAGAATAATAGTGAAGACATCAAAACTATGAAATAACACATGGAATCATGTAGTAAACAAAAAAAGTATTAAACAAATCAAAATATATTTTAGATTTGAAATTCTTCAAAGTAGCCACCCTTTGCCTTGATGACAGCTCTGCACACTTGTGGTGTTCTCTCAACCAGCTTCATGAGGTATTCACCTGGAATGCATTTCAATTAACAGGTGTGCCTTGTTAAAAGTTAATTTGTGAAATGCATTAATTCATTTGAGACAATTTGAGACAATTTGAGACAATTTGAGACAATTTGAGACAATTTGAGACAATCAGTTGTGTTGTGACAAGGTAAGGTTGGTATACAAAAGTCCATATTATGGCCTCATATTATGAGACCGCCACAGGAAAGGAAGACCCATGGTTACCTCGTCTGCAGAGGATAAGTTCATTAGAGTTACCAGCCTCAGAAATTGGCAATTAACTGCACCTCAAATTACAGCCCCAAATAAATGCTTCACAGAATTCAAGTAACAGACATTACCTGTTTAGAGGAGACTGTGTGAATCAGGCCTTCATGGTCGAATTGCTGCAAAGAAACCCCTACTAAAGGAAACAAATTAGAAGAATAGACTCAAGGAATTGGCATTAGACTGGTGGAAGTCTGATGTGTCCAAATTTGAGATTTTTGGTTCCAACCGCCGTGTCTTTGTGAGACGCAGAATAGGTGAACAGATGATCTCTGCATGTGTGGTTCTCACTGTGAAGCATGTAGGAGGAGGTGTGATGGTGTAGAGGTGCTTTGCTGGTGACACTGTTAGTGATTTATTTAGAATTCAAGGCACACTTAACCAGCATGGCTATCATAGCATTCTTCAGCGATATGCCATTCCATCTGGTTTGCACTTAGAGGGACTATCATTTTTTTTCAACAGGACAATGAACCAAAACACACCTCCAGGATGTGTAAGGGCTATTTGAACAAGATGGCGAGTGACAGAGTGCTGCATCAGATGACCTGGCCTTCACAATCACCTGACCTCAACCCAATTGAGATGGTTTGGGATGAGTTGAACCGCAGAGTGAAGGAAAAGCAGTGCTCAGCATATGTGAGAACTCCTTCAAGACTGTTGGAAAAGCATTCCATGCTCCAACCCTCCCTTGCTTCAATTAGAGGCCTCGGAGCATGGTAGTACGCATTTTGAGAAATACCCATAGATTAACTCTTAAGGATCTGCATCGCCTAAAATGACCTACCCAAATCTAACTGCCTGTATCTCAGGTCCTGAAGCAAGGATATGCATATTCTTGATACCATTCCATAAGGTACAGTGCCTTGCGAAAGTATTCGGCCCCCTTGAACCAACCAACAACAAGTGGGACACAATCATGAAGTGGAACGACATTTATTGGATATTTCAAACTTTTTAACAAATCAAAAACTGAAAAATTGGGCGTGCAAAATTATTCAGCCCCTTTACTTTCAGTGCAGCAAACTCTCTCCAGAAGTTCAGTGAGGATCTCGGAATGATCCAATGTTGACCTAAATGACTAATGATGATAAATACAATCCACCTGTGTGTAATCAAGTCTCCGTATAAATGCACCTGCACTGTGATAGTCTCAGAGGTCCGTTAAAAGCGCAGAGAGCATCATGAAGAACAGGGAACACACCAGGCAGGTCCGAGATACTGTTGTGAAGAAGTTTAAAGCCGGATTTGGATACAAAAAGATTTACCAAGCTTTAAACATCCCAAGGAGCACTGTGCAAGCGATAATATTGAAATGGAAGGAGTATCAGACCACTGCAAATCTACCAAGACCTGGCCGTCCCTCTAAACTTTCAGCTCATACAAGGAGAAGACTGATCAGAGATGCAGCCAAGAGGCCCATGATCACTCTGGATGAACTGCAGAGATCTACAGCTGAGGTGGGAGACTCTGTCCATAGGACAACAATCAGTCGTATATTGCACAAATCTGTTCTTTATGGAAGAGTGGCAAGAAGAAAGCCATTTCTTAAAGATATCCATAAAAAGTGCTGTTTAAAGTTTGCCACAAGCCACCTGGGAGACACACCAAACATGTGGAAAAAGGTGCTCTGGTCAGATGAAACCAAAATTGAACTTTTTGGCAACAATGCAAAACGTTATGTTTGGCGTAAAAGCAACACGGCGTAAAAGCAACACAGCTCATCACCCTGAACACACCATCCCCACTGTCAAACATGGTGGTGGCAGCATCATGGTTTGGGCCTGCTTTTCTTCAGCAGGGACAGGGAAGATGGTTAAAATTGATGGGAAGATGGATGGAGCCAAATACAGGACCATTCTGGAAGAAAACCTGATGGAGTCTGCAAAAGACCTGAGACTGGGACGGAGATTTGTCTTCCAACAAGACAATGATCCAAAACATAAAGCAAAATCTACAATGGAATGGTTCAAAAATAAACATATCCAGGTGTTAGAATGGCAAAGTCAAAGTCCAGACCTGAATCCAATCGAGAATCTGTGGAAAGAACTGAAAACTGCAAGCGTTTGAAGAGTGTCACCTCTCCTTTCACCTCATATTCACAACAACGATGTCTGCATTGAACCATTGAATCAGACAGCATAGAAGGCAGCCTTCCATTTCAGTTTCACTTATAGTTTCCAACTATTCTATTGTACTAAAGTCATTGTAACCTGCTGATACAGAGTGTGCCACAAGCTTCCCCTGCTTATTTTGTATGTGTTGTCGAGAAATATTAGCAAATAGCAAATATTGGTCTGTGCTATGGTGAACTCTGGCACTGAGGGTAGTGTGTTCCCTCTCTATTTATTGTTTTATTGTCTGGGGTAGCAAGGGGCCATAGTCATTGTTTTGCTAATCTCTGCTGACCCAGAAGTAAAATCTCACATAATTTGGTCAGCCCGAATGATTAACATCTGTGTTCACACATGTTAGAAATTGAGAGTTCTACACCCTCACAACCCCACCCCCCCCCCCTCCTCCCCCACCCCCCCACCCTCCCTTTCTAATCTGTGTGGGCACAGCGCTAAGCATTCGAGGCATAGCAGTTGAAGCACCGCCTTCACCCCAATCCTGATACGGCCAAACAACCTGTGACGAAAACCCCAAAAACCGTAACTAAATGCTGCTCGTTATCTCACGCATCCCAATCAGTCCCAGCAGATTCTTCTACAAGCAAAATCTGCCCACGGGAGATTAATGTCTTGCCAAAGCACCAACAGATATTTTTAAAGGCTGTGTCAGGAGAAACACTAGCCTGGTTCCAGATCTGTTTGTACTGTATGTCAAAGTGGATATATGACATGGCCATACAGCCAAACAAATCTGGGACCAGTGCTACTGTGGTGCTCACCCTGACCCGGTCCAAGCCCACTTAACACAATCTTCATTACTACTCCAGCCAGACAACCTGTCTCCCTATAACATGATGACGAGTGATTCACAGTCCCCCTCCACCAAGCAAATGCATTGGCTGGCAGCAGCTAATCCTCGCACTGCTTATTTCCCATAATAAAAACACAGCTCAGCATTATCCTAGCCCTGCATACAGTACGTCAACCTGTCCTCATGTCAGCTCGTGTTAGTCACAACAACAGTGCAGAGCCGCCACGGAGCACAGTGGCACGATATCATTTTGGCTCTCAATAGCCGGCCAGAAGGACTGGTCGGCCATTACGACTTGTTGTGTGTGGGAAGATCTCAATTGTGTTCTCCTTGCGTCGTCTCTCCTCTATGCTCGCCTACTTCTCAAAACCCATTGGATGAGAAAGCCAGAGGTCCTTCCCGTTTGACCTTCGCCTCCAATGTGTTTTGAGAAGTAGACAAGGAGAGAGAATGTGTGTGCATGACCGCAGTTGTGTTCAGGAGTGTTGTCAGTGAAACATGAAGGGCTTACATGGCACCACTTATGTCCTACATACCAACTACGCAGCATGCTCCATAATTCACATGCTGACGTACACTGGCAGTGCAGCTAACCTACTTATGTGTTACCACGCTAGTCCCAGGTGATAATGATCACACACACATCCTAGTGAGACCACACATACAGATAGGCACGCACACATGACATTCCTTGTCATGTCTCAAAGCACGGTCCATACACAGCATCTGTAGGTCCAGTGCTTTGTTGGGTTTTGGAGCTGATAGAAAAGGGGTGTATTGTCATAAACCCGGCAGCGCACGTCCGTCCGTCCATCTCTCTGTGATGTGGGGGAGGTGAAGTGATGATACAGGGATTTTTTTCCACATGCTCCATTGGGCTCGTCACATCACCTTGACAGTGTTCGCACATCGTCACAAAGACAATGGCAGCGAGAGTGTACAGGGGAAAACCAAGGGAACGGCCGGGGATTTAGCCATCACCATGGGAAGTCATTAGCCTTAGCCGAGAGAGAGAGAGAGAGAGAGAGAGAGAGAGAGATCCCTGTCTCTCTGCCTCCTCATCACAGTGCATTGTGTTTCTCATCACGCTGGAAATGTAAATTGCGGTGTCATGCTGATCAATCCTGAGGGGCTGCTGCTGAGCCTGGGCTGCTGAGCCTGTTACACCCAGCAAACCTTGTTCCTTTGTGCTTCTCTGGGACTGTCTGTGGCATGTCTGATGCTCCGCTCTTCTCCCAGGCATATGTCTCTCTGTCTGTCTGTATGTTTGACCATCTCTCTCTGAGTGTCTATGTGTGTGGGTTTGGGTGTGTGTCTGAGCGTCCCTTCGTCCGTCCCTTCGTCTGACAACCTCTCTTTCTCTTTCTGTCCCCATAGGAGCCAGGCCAAACACATGAAGTAATCAGGACCGGAGGAAAAGGTGACGTGTACAAACCAGGTGCAACCAGCAAGGGGCAAGGAGTGGAACGATAAACACACAGTCACCAAGGAGCACGAAAAAACAGGAGGTGGAGACCCCTGCAGGACAGGACAGGAACAACAGCCAGGAGCCTTAGTCAGTCAGTTAACCCTCTGAGGAGAAAAACATGCTCTAGCACAAGAAGAGGGGACTGGTTGGAATACTCACCAAAGAAACACCCAATTGTATCCCCTTTCACGCCTTCCACAAAACCCCTCGTCTCTCTTACTACCTCCCTCCCCCTGCCCAGCGGTGCCAGAGAGGATGCCCTGGTGGGTATTGTGACGGGGCGCGACGGTGTGTGTGGGTGGCCAGGCTGAACTACAATGCGGCCCTGGGCGGGCTCGTGGCGCTGGATCACCCTGGTGTTGCTGGCGTGGGGCACGCTGCTCTTCTACATCGGGGGCCATCTGGTGAGAGACAGCGAACACCCTGAGAGGTCCAGCCGCGAGCTATCTAAGATCCTGGCCAAACTGGAGCGCCTCAAGCAGCAGAACGAGGACCTGAGACGCATGGCAGAGTCCCTCAGGTAACTACCCGGAGGGGGGGGTGTGTGTGTGTAGAGGGGGGTTAGTCTGTGCCTGGTTTGTGCGCGTTTGTGTGTGTGTGTGTGTGTGTGTGTGTGAGGGCCTGCATTAATCATAAGTCCAGCTGTAGGTGCAGCATTCAGTTCCCTCCTGTGATATCCTCAATTGCTTTGAAGCACACACACTTCAGACAGCTGGTCTCCGATTAAATCCCTTGCTTTTGTAATTATTCAGGATTGGCTTGAAAGCAAAGGTAGGATTCATGGCACCAAAACAAGACCAGCCTTCAAACAGGCACTGTCCAGATGGGTCTCAGTCAGAGACAGTGCATTCCTTGTGTTTGTTGTTATTGAACAGATAGAGCCAGCGGTCTGGAACCAGTCAGTCTACTCTGTTAGAGCAGGTCAGGACCAGTGTTACCACCCAGCGTCATAAAGGTAATGTCTTGCTAAAGTCCCACTAATCTATATAGCTAATTATCAGAGATGACATGCCAGAGCTATGAGGCTGGGTAGATTGGTATGTATGTGTGTGTAGCGGTCTGAACTGAAGCAGGCCCAAGCCAGGAGACCGCTGTGGAGATGTGTCTTATCTGCGTAATAAGAGAGACCCTGCCCTTCTCCACCACCTAACTGCTGGCACAGACATGGACCAGGGCCTTTGTGTGTGTGCGTGTGTGTGTTTGTGACAGCCGGCCTGAGTGGTGTGGCTCTTACCACCTAGTTGTCACGAACTGACATACTCACTGTTTGACTAACTTACTATATACACTGACTGTACAAAACATTAAGAACACCTTCCTAATATTGAGTTTCTCCCTCAGAACAGCCTCAGTTTGTCAGGGCATGGACTCTACATGGGATGCTGGCCCATGTTGACTCCAATGCTTCCCACAGGTGTGTCAAGTTGGCTGGATGTCCTTTGGGTGGTGGACCATTCTTGATACACACTGGCGTGAAAAACCCAGCAGCGTTGCAGTTCTTGACACACACAAACCGGTGCGCCTGGCACCTACCACCATACCCTGTTCAAAGGCACTTACATTTTTTGTCTTGCACCCTCTGAGAGGCACACATACACAAAACATGTCTCAAGGCTTAAAACGTATTCTTTAACCCCTTCATCTACACTGATTGAAGTGTAATATAATTTTAATGTTTGTGCTTTTCTTCTAACTCATTTCCGTGTTCTATTCATGTGCTGTTCTATAAACCAATTTCGGTGTTCATTCAAGTGACTCACTGTACAAATCATCACTATCAGTAGCTGCAATTTGGCAGTACGCCCAGACCTTGTTTTGAGAACGAACTAAGGATATCTCAGTATCAAGGTCTCAGCTTAGAGAGAAGAAGCCTCGTGAGATATTGGTCAGTCACATGAACGAAACAAAAGCGTAATGATGAATTAATTATGCTAAATCATGCAAATATAACTTGCCTGTGTATAGCCGTATATAAGACAAATTGCTGGGACTGCCACGGCAGAGCTTCTGATTAACGTGTGTACTATGGGGCATTGAGATAGTTGGAACCTTTCCAACATGCTGACAAATAGACAATGATTAATTTAAGATTGACTTTGAGTGTCCCCGTGTAAGAATTTCCACAACAGTGGATTTAGCATTTGGCATCATTAAGGGATCATAGACTGACCAGGTGAATCCAGGTGAATGCTATGTCATGGAAAGAGCAAGTGTTGTTAATGTTTTGTACACTCAGCGTATGTCACCAACTCACTGACTGACTGAGTGAATTATGGCTGTGACTAGTTTCAGGTTGACTACAATGCCTGGATAGGTGTTGAACTTGTTGCGATTAATATATCAGCTAACCCATCACATGATATAGAAATCTGGTGTCGGACTGTGGAGTTGATAACGCGGCACACGACATGTGAGCATGTATTGCAATGTAGTCACCCTGAGGTGCAGCCATTAACTCAGTATCTCACACCTCCACTACATTAACTCCCACTCAGCCTCTCTCTCACTGATTTGAGAGACAGGCCGATAGCCCACCCACCAATCACCCAGCAGCACTAATGAGGGGTGAACACAGGGTCGGTGTGGCGATCTGCCGCTGGTGCCGCCCTCTCCACAGCTGTCAATCACCTGGTGTGTCTCACACAGAGATGATTACACGCGCAAGTGATATGGCGAGAGAGAAAGAGAGAGAGAATGTGTGTGCGTGTGTAAAAAAAACAGGTGGCCAGAGCGATGAGGGCCTGATCGTTCCCCAGGCATGCGGATGGAGAAAGGGAGGGATGATGGATGAGGTGAGGTCTGCACCATGCAGATATTTAGGGATGGGTGGAAGAAGAGGATTGTTAAAGAGAGAGGAGAGCAGTGCAGGCACTGTTGTAGCACACACCCCAGCAGCCCCCGCAAGGCAAGGGGCCCACGTTATAAGCCATGATTTTATTTTTTATAGCAGGAAATTAGCTCTTAAACAGCATCATTTTCTCCAGGCCTCATGGCAAAATTTGTAAAATAGCGAGAAACTGAAATACGCCACTGAGTGCAGGTCGCTATGATAACATGGACAGGAGGGAAAGAGAGTGGAGGGACTGACATGGACGAAATGGAATGGAGAGAGATGTACAGTCTTCATGCTCAAGCACACAAACAGTGTCACGCCCTGACCTTAGTATTCTTTATTTTCTTTATTATTTTGGTTAGGTCAGGGTGTGACATGGGTGATATGTGTGTTTTCGTCTCATCTAGGGTGTTTGTACTGTCTAGGGGTTTTTGTAGATTTATGGGGTTGTTTCCATCTAGGTGTTTATGTAGGTCTATGGTTGCCTAGATTGGTTCTCAATTAGAGGCAGGTGTTTATTGTTGTCTCTGATTGAGAACCATATTTAGGCAGCCATATTCTTTGGGTATTTTGTGGGTGATTGTTTCCTGTGTCAGTGTTTGTTTGTTTCCATTTCACTTTGTTATTTTGTATTTGTGTCATGTTCAGTCCTTTCTATTAAAACATGGACACTTACCACGCTGCGTATTGGTCCGATCCTGCTACACCTCTTCAGACGAAGCGGAGGAAATCCGTTACAAACAGGGCCAGTTGCAGGCACACACACAGGCCCGGTTGCAAGAACACACACAGGGCCAGGTGCAGGAATAAGTGACATAAGCGGTTGCTTAGGCCCCGCCCCCCCCCTTTAAAACTGCTAAAGTTTTCTCTCCACCCCATGGCAAAACGAGTAGAATTGCAGGAACTGTACTTTACAACTAAAACACCGTCTAGAGCGTGGCCACAAAAAACGTTTTACCGCAGGGGGGGTGGGGGGGTCCCCCCCAATCAAATCTTGCTTAGGGCACCCAAAAGGCTAGAGCACACACAGACACAATAAGAAAGCTGAATGGTTTTATTGGTTTTTCTCTACAGTGTCCATTGACCATTATCTGTCCATTAGACGGTCTCCTCCTAATGATGTAGACTTATTGGAGTCTGTCAGTCTGACTGTCTGCCTCCAATGAGACTGAGAGACAGATTACTCTATTACTCGGTGTTCTCCATGCTCCATGCAGCAGATCTATAACTGCGCTTTATGTGCAGGCGTGCGTGTTCGCGTGCGTGTGTGTGTAGCAACAGTCGTCAAAGTGTATATAAAGGTCCAAAATACAGTTCTGATAAATGTAACAGCTGCATGATGGAGTAAAACCCTTTTTTAAATAAATGTAATCCATACAATGTTGACTGTATTATAGCACATTCAGTGCATTCGGAAAGTATACAGACTCTTTCCCCTTTTCCACATTTTTGTTACAGTACAGCCTTATTCTAAAATTGATTAAAATGTATTTTTTTCCTCATCAATCTACACGCAATACCCCATAAGTGCAAAGTTAAAACAGGATACATTTTTGTGTGAATTTAGATCCTCTCAAGCTCTGTCATGTTAGATGGGGAGCGTCACTGCACAGCTATTTTCAGGTCTCTCCAGAGATGTTTGATTCAAGTCCGGGCTCTGGTTGGGCCACTCAAGGACATTCAGAGACTAGTCCCGAAGCCACTCCTGCATTGTCTTGGCTGTCAGCTTAGGGTCGTTATCCTGTTAGAAGGTGAACCTTCGCCCCAGTCTGAGGTCCTGAGCGCTCTGGAGCAGGTCTTCATCAAGGATCTCTCTGTACTTTTCTCCGTTCATCTTTCCCTCGATCCTGACTAGTCTCCCAGTCCCTGCCACTGAAAAACTTCCCCACAGCATGATGTTGCCACCACCATGCTTTACTGTAGTATGGGGCCACGTTTCCTCCAGACATAAAAATTGGCATTCAGTGCCTTTTGGCAAACCCCAAGCGGGCTGTCATGTGCCTTTTACTGAGGAGTGGCTTCCGTCTGGCAACTCTACCATAAAGGTCTGATTGATGGAGTGCTGCAGAGATGGTTGTCCTTCTGTTGGTCAACCATCTCAGTTGGGTTGAGGTCAGGTGATTGTGGAGGTCAGTTCATGTGATGCAGCAGTGCATCACTCTCCATCTTGGTCAAATAGCCCTTACACAGCCTGGAGGTGTGTTTTGGGACATTGTCCTGTTGAAAAACAAATGATAGTCCCACTAAGCACAAACCACATGTGATGGTGTATCACAACAGAATTCTGTGGAAACCATCCTGGTTAAGCGTGCCTTGAATTCTAAATAAATTACTGACAGTGTCACCAGCAAAGCACCCGCCAAACCTGCATACCTCCTCCTCTCACTTACTCTGCGTCTCACAAAGACACAGCGGTTGGAAGCAAAAATCCCAAAGGACAGATTTCCACCTATCTAATGTCCATTGCTCGTGTTTCTTCTTCGTATTGTGTCATTTAGTATTGGTTTCTTTGCAGAAATTCAACCATGAAGGCCTGATTCACACAGTCTCCTGTGAACAGTTGATGTTGAGATGTGTCTGTTACTTGAACTCTGTGAAGCTTTTATTTGGCCCGCAATCTGAGGTGCAGTTAACTCTAATGAACGTATCCAGAGGTAACTCTGGATCTTCCTTTCCTGTGGCGGTCATCATGAGAGCCAGTTTCATCATAGCGCTTGATGGTTTTTGCAACTGCACTTGATAAAACTTAAAAAGTTCTTGACATTTTCCGTATTGACTGACCTTCATGTCTTAAAGTAATGAAGGACTGTCATTTCTCTTTGCTTATATGAGCTGTTCTTGCCATAATATGGACTTGGTCTTTTACCAAATAGGGCTGGCTATCTTCTGTATACCACCCCTACCTTGTCACAACACAACTGATTTGCTCAAACACATTAAGAAGGAAAGAAATTCCACAAATTAACTTTTAACAAGGCACACCTGTTAATTGAAATGCATTCCAGGTGACATTATGAAGCTGGTTGAGAGAACGCCAAGAGTGTGAAAAGTTGTCATCAAGGCAAAGGGTGGCTACTTTAAAGAGTCTCAAATATAAAATATATTTTGATTTGTTTAACACTTTTTTGGTTAATGCATGATTCCATTTGTGTTATTTCATAGTGTTGATGTATTCACTATTATTATACAATGTAGAAAATACAAAAAAAATAAGAAAAACCCTTGAATGAGTTGGTGTCCAAACGTTTGACCGGTACTTTGTATTATGTCCCCGACCACTTCTAAACCCAAGTTACCCCCCTGATCTAATCAAACATCAACTCTTTCTTGTTCAATTTTGAAAGCAATCGGTGAAGTGGCAATTAGCTGACAAATAGATCATCCACTTCTCAAACACAGCCAACTGAGAGCAGAGATGTGTTTTCTCAGGTGGGCTTGGCTTGAGCCTTGCTATTATTTGTGCATGTGTGTGTCTGCTTGTCTATGTGTGTCCCCCATTGTGTGTCTATAGCCTCATTGTGTGTGTGTATCTTTGTGTCTCTCTGTATGTAAGATCTTATCTCATGACTTGAGCGCTGCCTGTGTGCCATTGACTGTATTCCTTGTGTGGTGACTCTGGTGAGAGGACTCATTTACTGGGTAATGTCATTAGCCCAGTATGGTTCCACTGAGCAGACACTGCCTGCTACCGCTGCCACTGCCTCCAGACTGAACTTCTGTTGACCTGGTCGTCTCAGGGAAGGCAGGGGCTCTGACAGCAACACTAGCCCATTGTGTGAGCTGTCTGTGGGCACAACAACTGTGTAAGCCTGGCCTGATTGGAAGAGATGAGCTTGGAGAGAGCTGGAGTCTGGCCGTGTGGGCGTGGATTAGCTCGTACTTCACTTCTAGTCAATTTGAGGTTTGGAGTAATAGGGTATCAAGCACCAGCTGGGATTTTGACTCCAATACACAGCCTTTAACACTCTCTCTCTCACTCTCTCTCACTCTCACTCTCACACTCACACATATATATATATATATGGTCTCCCCCCACGGCTCCACACAGCACCCGTCTTTTCGAGATGTAAATTGTATTTATATAGCCCCACTTTCATCTGTGTGATTCTAGCAGTGCTTTACATTCCTATCCATGTGTATGTCTCTGCCCAGGTCAGCTCTAAGGTCACCTACGAAGTCTCGGAATAGAGGAGGTGAATGGAATACGGAAATATGTATGCAGTACCATTATGCCTCGCACACATTATTCGCCCCCCGTTTAAACTGCTGTATCCAGCTCCGATCTTAATGTGACTCCTAACTCCATGGTTACCAGGCGGAGGCGAGCCAATGAGGAGGCAGCGGGCAGCGTTTCCGAGGGAACGGGGGCTGTGCGTGCGGAATCTCACCTGCTTTCCGCCTCAGTGGCCGTTGCCGCGGGGCTCCCTGCTCCCTCATTCTCAGCCTGTCCTTCTTTCACTCAGACTGAACAGTGTTCTTCATTCCTCCCTCCCCCTCCCAGTTGGAATTTTCCCGTCCGCTATCTCTCTCCCGTTTCATTAAACGAAGGCCTAGATTCAATCAGAACGCGGAAGATCCGGGTTATAGCGTAATTTACATTTAATTAGTCATTTCCGATTGAGTGAACATAGTGTTCACCGTGAATGTGTCCTCAGCGATTTTAAGGAACATTGCCTTTAAAACATGCATAGAAGACAATGCACGATTGGATTGTGCCGTTTTACATATTTTACCCTCCAAGTTACCCTGCCTAGCCTCAGCTCTGTTTGTCCTTAGGGGCAAAAGTATAGCACATATTCATGTCAGGGATCCTTTGAGCACTTTTTGTTCATTTCATGTGTATTCTGTCAGTGGTAGGTCGTCTTTGGTGTTGTTGCTGTGTTTGCATTCATGTTGTGTCTTTGTCTCTGTGTTGACATGTTTACGTCTGTTGTCTGTGGCTGCAGGTGTCTACTATTTGACGTCTCTCTGTTATCATCTGAGCTAGCAGTAGACACATGTTATGCTTGTTAGCCTTTGTTAGCATCACATAGAGTGAGTGCTGTAAGGATTTGTGTCTCTAGTCGGAGGTGCTACACTGTGGAACTACAAACTTGTTTGCCTCTTCATTCCAGGATCCTCATGGGGTATTTTCGGTAATGTAGAGCGTTCAGAATGGTGCAGATAGAAATGTAACATATAGAGCTCTAATCCTCTGATTATCTCTTTAAATTAAATGATGATATATTCTACAGGACAGAGAATAATGTTATATCATAGTCTACATGAATTTCTATCTGAACATTCTGCAAGTTGCATCGTCCTAAACAAGCCCCCAGCCCTTGTTCCTACGTGATCGTGTGAGCTGGTCAGTAAGGCGGTGGCCTCTGGGAGTCCCTCTCATTGTCTTCTTACAGTGAGGTTAAACGTTCATAATGTTACCCATAGAAATGTAATGAATACACTTCTTCTAACTGAACAATCTGGAACGTTGCACACTTCTGAGCTGACCCCTGACCTTGAAGGAGGAGAACACACGTAATGGGTCTTCCTTCGTAAGAGCTTTGTCAGACTCAGGCAAGTGAAACAGCCCTTTCTCAAGTTTCTGCGACTCGGGGAGAGTTGGAAGACCATTTCACAGTAATATGAACTAATATCACAGGGGATTTTTGAAAGGTTAACCTTGTCCCTTATCCACTGCTGCCCAAATGTGAACTTCAAGTGGTTATTCATCAGTCCTTTTTTCATTTCTTCGTTTCTTTACTCCCGCACTGCTGTTAGCTTAGTTCTCTGATGTGTGTGTGCATGTTTTATAATGACGATATAAGGTTATAGACCCATGTTACTATAAAAGTCTCCTCCTTCTGCCTGACAGCTTCTGATGTTCCCCACTCAGGGAGCAAATTGAGTTTGCGTGCCTGATGACTCATTAACAAAGCCTCTGTCTCGGTTCACGAATGACTGGATGTGTCTGGACACACTTGGAGCTGTTTCTATTAATATTTTCATATAGGTATTAATGTATTAGATAGCGTTAAGGCATTTTAATTTGCCATCATGATTGAAGATTGTGTGTGTGTGAGCTTGCGCGCACGTTCGTGGCTATGTGTAATCTGTGTGTTATGAAAAAGAGGACAACCTTTTCATGAAGTAATTGAGATGCTCAGGAAATGGTATCAAGTGAGACATTTCCAGTCACTATAGCACACTGTATACAGCATTGTAGCATTGAACTGTGGTACAGCTTGAAAATTCTACAGCTCGCCTAAAATATCCCTATTCATTTATTTAATGGTAATGACCTCCATCTCATCTGAACCATGTTTTATGGATTACATTTTAATTTAACTATTAGTTCCTTACTCATGATGATTCATTTGTGTGTAGCCCTTTAAGAAAGTAAAATAATGGTTGAATGGTTTGGACTACAGATAAGCGGTTATCTGCAGTGGATCTGTAAAGATCCATGCTCCGTTTGTTCCTGTGTCTTAGGATGTGGTACAGCTAATTAATTATAATCAGACTTGCCTATGCTAATGGTTCTCACAGGTGAAGTAAAATGAAACAAATTACATTGCTCATGATGCGCGCCCCTCATAGAATACAATTGTGGCAACAGCCTGAGTTCACTGGACTTGAAACAACGATACAGATGTAACCATGTGCCATTTCATTTATTATCCGAGCGTCACTGGTGCTCCCAAGTCAGAATTCCCTGTACGTTCAACAGGTCACGTTTACAAGTGTGTGTTCCAAAAAATGTACACGATTTGGAAAGGTGTCCCTGCAACCTGGTTGAAAACCACTGCATTATACTTTACAAATACTCATTAGTGAAAAGCGAGCAATGTAGGCTACATTTTAAATGGGCTGAAAGGCGGCCTGAGCGTAATTTAAATTGTAATTAGCAATTAAGCTTTGCAAGATTTTCAGCTGCAAATTTGCTAAGCTCACTAAAATACTGTGCTATTGAACACTCTTTGATGCATCCTCACATTTAATCAACACAGCCACAAAGAGCTACACACACACACACACACACACACACACACACACACACACACACACACACACACTGCATAAGAGCTGTAACTCATATACTAACCCAGCTGAGAAAGATGATGAAAAACAAACACATGCACATCCACACACTCCCATACCCATTGCTCTCTCTCACCCTCGTCTCTTGTTGCAGGATACCTGAGGGCAAAGTAGAAGAGGGAGGGGCCCTGGCTGTGGGGAGACTACGCTCGCTGGAGGACCAGCTGACCAGAGCCAAGCAGAAGATCCACAGCTTCCAGAGACTGACCGGAGATGGTGAGCAGAAAAGCAGGACTTGGGAAGGACATGTCGGGGGAGAGAAGAGGAAAGCTGTGGGAGAATCCCAGATAGGAAGGGGTGACCAGGTGGAACTGTACCTATAGGATCAGTTGGTATGAAGTCAGATAGATCAGGCTAATCCAATGCTGTGCTAGCAGCTAAACTCAGCTGACAGGAAAAATGTGTGTGTGTGAGTGTGTGTGTGTGTGTGTGTGTGTGTGTGTGTGTGTGTGTGTGTGTGTGTGTGTGTGTGTGTGTGTGTGTGTGTGTGCTTTTTTTAAGCTTGCATCTGTGTGTGTCTAAAAAGTGAGCGTCAGGAGGATAGGGTAGTTGCTAGGTGAGTGGGTAAACGTGGGAATGGAATAGAATTAGTGTGAGAGAGAGAGCAATACAACAATTTTGAAGCAAAAGGAGAAAATCCAATATCTGTGAGAAAAAAACCCTTTGTGCGATATCAGCCTCAAAATATGTAGCTTCCTGCCCCACCCCGTAGGAACAGCCAGTGGAACGACCAACCAGAGCAATAACATTTCTACCTGTGTCTTTCTCACTATTTCATTATTGTCCTCATTCATTTCTTACTGTAGTGTCCTGTTAAATGTTACTACTCACTGAGTATTATTATTTTTCCTATTATGATCTATCTGCGTCATCATTGATTCTATATGTGTCCATATGTTTGCTTTGGCAACATATGTGGAAACACTTTTCAATTACTATACAAAATTATTGCAACCAATAGAATGATATATATATGGGGGATACAATCTTCCCAGCTTTGCAGATTTTGCTGTGAGGAGGCAGAGTCAGTAGATCATTTATTTTGGTATTGTCTGTATGTAGCTCGTTTTTGGTCACAGGTTCAGGAATGTCTGACAAATTGCAACATTTGCCTAGAACTAACGCTGCAGATAGCAATAGTGGGTGATTTGAAAAGCCATAGTCGATAAATCAATAATATAATTGTTATTTTAGCAAAAAAAAAGTACAATCTGTAGAAGCTATGAGAATAGAAAGGTTGAGTACTTTTGTGAAGCATCACACCACAGTTGAAAAATATATGGCAAATAGAAATCCAAAATGGATGGTGTTAATAAAGAGATAGATGGGAGGGGTTGAATGGAGCTGAAGGGTAGGACTAATAACAAAATAACTAATGTAAAACATACCGGATCTGTAAAATGTGTATATATATTCAGAACTTAGCATAGTTACAAATAGAAATCAAACTGGATGGACATCAGAAATAGAGGAAGGACTAAAAACAAACAAAATATAACTATTGTAAAATAGATTGTGTCTGTAAAATATGTATAAGTGTGGTGTTCCATCCTGTACGGACAAAACAGATGTGCTAATACTGCTCTGATCAAAGCAACCCCTTGGGAGGGAGGTTGAGAGGCAGGGATTGAGAAAGCAGACGATCCAGAATGTTCCTGAAGCTACCATGTGTTCAATGACAATTCCACCTGTGCTTTATGTTCATAATAGTTGTTCTATCCCCCCTCGCTCCCTCCCTCCTTCCCCTCTTCCCTCCACAATCCCCACCACCCCTCAGGTCCAGGCCCCACCCAGGAGGAGCTGAGGCGGAGGGTAGAGAACGGTGTGAGGGAGCTCTGGTACTTTGTCCGCAGTGAGGTGAAGAGCCTTGGCCATGTGGAGGCCGGGGGAAGGCCCAGACAGGCTGACACCCTGCTACAAGACCTGGGACACCAGCAGAGGTCAGAGACACACACAGACAGATACACACACACACACATACAGTACATAAACACAAACATGCACGCATGCACACACACTGCAATAACATTTGAATTGATTTGACCTCTTAAAAGCCTTTCACAGGCTGATCCCCCCCCCCCCATCCCGCCACACACACAGAAACAACAGGAACACGCACACACACTTTTCCTTTCCACTCCTCTCTTCCAGCCGCTCTCTCTTCCTTTGTGTTGGCCTTGAGCTAACCGAGAGCAGGGAGCGGTTGAGACATGAGACACACGTTCACGTAGTTGATGGGCCCTGTAAGACTGCAGTGTCCCCCAGCCCTCTCTCCCCTCCTCCCTCCCTCCCTCCCTTTCTCTGCCTCCTTGTTGATTTATTACTTGTAAATGGGGCAATAATTGTCCACCAATTGGAGCGAGTAATCAGTACTCAGGGCTGCTCAGCTCAGCCGCCCGTCAACCCCTGTCTCCAGCCTGCAGCTTCGAAAGTCTGCATCTGCAGCAAGCGCCGGGCAGAGGAAGCCCCCACAAGCCACACAGAAAAGGAGACGGAGCATGCATACAGAAAGACACACATACATACACACACAGACACGCGCATGTATACAACCAACAAAAGAAGCTCCCCTCTCGTCTCCCAAAGCCCACAGGGTCTGTCTGTCTATTCTCCCACACTGTAAAAAAACATCTTTCAACTGAATATTATTAAGTAACTGGTTCCACAGTCTTTTTGTTTTGTTTACTCAACTCTTCGGTCAAAGTGTTACTTCAATTTAAAATGTTTAGTTGGCCCAAGTATAGCTCCAACATGAGAAAACTTAAAATGTGTTTCTACAAATTGTCTCATGTGTTCATTCAACTAGAAATTATTATTTGGGCATCATAACAAAAAAAAGGTTAGGAACAAGTTACACAGGAAATGGCGAAGCGATTTATACACTGTGCACTTTTTAATCTGTTCTTTAAAGGTTTGAATGTTGTGAGAACAGTCTGGTGAGAACATTGTGTGGACGTCACATTGTGGGGACAAAGAGATGTTCCCAAAACAGTTGTGTGAGGATGATTCTACGATATTTATTTTAGGGTACAAAAAAGATTCACCTGACGTTGCACGAATGTTCCCAGAACACATTGCGTCTGTTCTTTAAAGGTTCCCAGAATGTTTCATTAGGTTGTGGGAACAGTCTGGTGGGAACATTGTTGGGACATCACAAAAGATATGTTCCCAAAACACCAAAACTGTCCAGTTGTGTGAATGATTCTTTATTTTAGGATGCAAAAAACATTCACCTAAAATAATGTGGATAATTCGGAGTAATCCCAATATCATATACATTGAGTATACAAAACATTAAGAACACCTGCTCTTTCCATGACAGACTGATCAGGTGAATCCAGGTGTTAGCTATGATCCCTTAGTGATGTCATTTGCTAAATCCACTTCAACCAGTGTAGATGAAGGGGAGGAGACCGGTTAAAGAAGGATTTTTAAGTCTTGAGACAATTGAGACGTGGATTGTGTATGTGTACCATTCAGAGGGTGAATAGGCAAGAAAAAATATTTAAGTACCTTAGAATGGGGCATAGTAATGGGTGCTAGAAGCACCGGTTTGTGTCATGAACTGTAAAGCTGCTAGTTTGTTTTTTGCTTAACAGTTTCCTGTGTGTATCAAGTATGGTCCCACCACTCAAAGGACATCCAGCCAACTTTACACAACTTTCGGAAATCATCGGAGTCAACATGGGCCAGCATCCCTGTGGAACGCTTTCAACATCTTGTAGAGTCAATGCATTGACGAATTGAGACTGATAGAGGGCAATAAAGAAAAAGGGGGGGGGTGTTCCTAATGTTTGAAATACCGAGTCTATGTCTAAAAGACACTTTTGGAATCAGAATTTGTACTATGGTACTTATCTACAAACTCAAAATATGCATTGGAAATGTTCTGTATATCTACAGTGCCTTGCGAAAGTATTCGGCCCCCTTGAACTTTGCGACCTTTTGCCACATTTCAGGCTTCAAACATAAAGATATAAAACTGTATTTTTTTGTGAAGAATCAACAACAAGTGGGACACAATCATGAAGTGGAACGACATTTATTGGATATTTCAAACTTTTTTTAACAAATCAAAAACTGAAAAATTGGACGTGCAAAATTATTCAGCCCCCTTAAGTTAATACTTTGTAGCGCCACCTTTTGCTGCGATTACAGCTGTAAGTCGCTTGGGGTATGTCTCTATCAGTTTTGCACATCGAGAGACAGACATTTTTTCCCATTCCTCCTTGCAAAACAGCTCGAGCTCAGTGAGGTTGGATGGAGAGCATTTGTGAACAGCAGTTTTCAGTTCTTTCCACAGATTCTCAATTGGATTCAGGTCTGGACTTTAACTTGGCCATTCTAACACCTGGATATGTTTATTTTTGAACCATTCCATTGTAGATTTTGCTTTATGTTTTGGATCATTGTCTTGTTGGAAGACAAATCTCCATCCCAGTCTCAGGTCTTTTGCAGACTCCATCAGGTTTCCTTCCAGAATGGTCCTGTATTTGGCTCCATCCATCTTCCCTGGGTCCATCAATTTTAACCATCTTCCCTGTCCCTGCTGAAGAAAAGCAGGCCCAAACCATGATGCTGCCACCACCATGTTTGACAGTGGGGATGGTGTGTTCAGCTGTGTTGCTTTTACGCCAAACATAACGTTTTGCATTGTTGCCAAAAAGTTCAATTTTGGTTTCATCTGACCAGAGCACCTTCTTCCACATGTTTGGTGTCTCCCAGGTGGTTGTGGCAAACTTTAAACGACACTTTTTATGGATATCTTTAAGAAATGGCTTTCTTCTTGCCACTCTTCCATAAAGGCCAGATTTGTGCAATATACGACTGATTGTTGTCCTATGGACAGAGTCTCCCACCTCAGCTGTAGATCTCTGCAGTTCATCCAGAGTGATCATGGGCCTCTTGGCTGCATCTCTGATCAGTCTTCTCCTTGTATGAGCTGAAAGTTTAGAGGGACGGCCAGGTCTTGGTAGATTTGCAGTGGTCTGATACTCCTTCCATTTCAATATTATCGCTTGCACAGTGCTCCTTGGGATGCTTAAATCTTGGGAAATCTTTTTGTATCCAAATCCGGCTTTAAACTTCTTCACAACAGTATCTCGGACCTGCCTGGTGTGTTCCTTGTTCTTCATGATGCTCTCTGCGCTTTTAACGGACCTCTGAGACTATCACAGTGCAGGTGCATTTGCACTGTATAAAAAAATGTGTCATGTAAATATATTCCCGATATGGACCCTTTTCACCTGGCCCATTCACCTGATGTTACAAGAACGTTCCCCAGAAAACATTTTGTTGGAGCATCACATTGTGGGGGAAAAAATCTCTTCTCAAAACACAAAAACTGTCCAGTTGTGTGGATGATTCTACAATGTTTATTTTAGGTTGCAAAAAAACTAAATGTATGTTCCCAAAACACCAAAGCTTCCAGTTGTGCAGATGATTCTACAATGTTTATTTTATGATGCAAAAACTTTCACTTGTTGCAAGAATGCTCCTAGAACACATTTAATCTGTTCTTTAAAGGTTGTGGGAATAGTCTGGTGGGAACATTGTGGGCAAATCCAAACGTTACGTTCACTTGCGACCGGTTGCTCCAGTTGGGATTTAAAAAGTTGCTCTTAAAGTTGGGCGTATCTACATAAGATTTTGGGATCAGAATTTACACGTTGCACCGTTAAAAAATAAGACTAGCCATAGCTAAATTCGGCGTAAACAGCGTGTGTTCATGACATTTGATGCTTCATAATGATGTTTCCTAGGCAGCACCTGTTACTAGGCTGTTTCCCTCCTCGTGGCAGTTCTAAAATTTGCGAAGCATGTCACTTCGCAAAGCCCACCACTACGCATGCACCTTTTCTTAACCACGACTGGATGGGTCAATCAATAATTATGGGAATGAATATCACTAAATGATAAAAATATTGGAATAAAGTAGGCTAATGCAATTGAAGGCATATATCAAATTGTTGCTTACTGAAACTCCCAAAGTCATCCAACCATTTTAAATATTTTAAAGCAATAGCTTTAAAGTATTATCAACTATAATGTTGGCACCGTTCTGATTGCGACTGTTAACGCGCTGTTTTGAGACAAGTGTTGGGACTCGTCTTGATAAATCAACCAATGTCCGAACCCCAGTTTGAATATTTGGTTACTATTAGGCTGGCAAAATGTTAGCCTAATTGAGGTGAGTGTTCATGATTTGAATTTTTCTGTTTAGTTTGCTCTTGTAACAGTGTCATCAGAAAACTTTGCTGTCATGTTAGCTAGCTATGTAGCCTACGCTAGCCTAGTATAGCAAGTTGATTATTTTGCTTTTTTTAGCTTATGGGGGCTACATCCCGACTAAAAGCCCTTGACTTGTCTGATAATCAATCAATGTGATTGTGTTTCACTGAATCTCCATCTGTATATTTGGTTATCTGATCTCTGGCGATGCACATAAGTGGAGGTGGCAACTCATCTATTAGTTTGCTAATATCTGATCAGACACATTTAGCATTCTATAGCATATACATTTCAGTCACAGAAACAAACAAGCGTCATAGATAAAAATAAAATAAAAAAATCTATCAAATCCTAATGACAATCACATTCCTCAGTAATATTTGAGTCAACCAACTGAACTCCTCCAAGGGAACAAGACCATGGCGTTTCAAGCTGGCCTGGAGAGAATTCCAAGACCACGGAGCTGAGTAGCTAAAGCGCCTTTTTGCCGTGATCCGTTCTGATTATAGGAACCGTTAAAAGTAAGTAGGAGTGAGACCATAACTGATATATATGTTCTGACCTTATCAAAGAATAACGGAGATAAAGTGGCAGTTTTCCCAAAATGGCCTTAGGCTTCAAGATTGGTATACTATGATCTATGTACTGTAGAGTCAATGAAGACCAGCCAACAGCACTATCGAGATCACAGTGGTGTGTCAAAAGCTTTTGGTTGGTAATAAACCTAAGAGCTGCGTGAAACACAGAATCAAGTGCCTTCATGGTAGTGCTTGAGGTCTGCATATAAATGACATCACTGTAGTCCAAGACAGAGAGGAATGTACACCGTAGCAGCTCTTTCTGGCTGAGCCTTATACCAGTAATAAAACCTATTCTCAACCTGATCTTCTTTACCAGGTTCTCAAGATGAGTAGTGAAGCTCTGCTTCTCATCCACCCAAACGCCCAGATATTTGTACTTCTTGACTCGCTATATGGAATTCCCTTCCAAGGTAGTAATGACATGGTTGTCTGAGTGTTTAGTATTGGAAATTAGCATGTGTTTTGTTTAAGAGGAATTCAGAACAAGCTTCAATTTGCACAGATTATTTTTGATGTTAGATCTTTCAAAAGCCAAAATCAAACTGCTGCAACTTGAATAGAGACAGTGTCATTCGCATTAAACGTCAGCTGTCTCAACATGTCTCCCAATGTTGTTGATCTAGATAATAAACAACAGGGGACCCAAAATGGATCCTTGAGGCACACCTGAGTGCAGCTCTATGATGTCGGATTTACAACCATCTGCCTTAACACAATGGGTTCTATTTGACAGGTATTTCACAAACCACTCTAGAGCATGACCAGTAATCCCAATACACTTCAGTCTCTGCACCAATACAGTATGGTCCACAGTGTCCCATTCCTTTGACAAATCTATGAACAAATCTGATACACAATGCAACTTCTTATCCAGAGCACAGTAAATATCATCCAAAACCGTTCAATATTACTGTAACAGTGCTGTTGTGGCTTGTCCTGAAACCTGATTGCATACCACCCAAAATATTGTTTTCCTGGAAGTAGGCCTTAAGCTGCTTATTGACTAGGAACTCCAATACTTTTGCCAAAACATACTATTCAGATATGGGCTTATAGTTATTCAGTAGACTGTGGTCACCTCATTTCAAAAGAAGAAGGTAACATGCTGATTCCCACAACTTGGGGATTTCATTACATTTTATAGTGAGGTTAAATGTGCATGTTAAAGGGGGAGCAATTATGCCTGCACATAATAATAGGCGGGGGTCTAGACCATCGGGGCCAGGGGATTTGTTTGACATCAATTGCTTTCGCCCCTCTACGCACCTCTGAGACAGAGAAGGAGAACCTGGAGAAGGAGTGGACGGGGGTATCAGGTCATTTCGCAGGGGACTCATTTAGACCTTTAACCCTATCAAATAATCCACCTGCATCAAGAAAATGCTGATTAAAACAGGTTCTCAGTTACCACCTACCAGCAGTCTGCTTTCAACTCTCGGGTCGTAGTCACACCCTGATTCCAAAGGCGTTTAAAAGCCATCCAATCTTCAACCTAATCAGACCTCCTTGCTTTAGCCCACACACCATTCCGTTTCCTTATGATTTCAGCTAGTTCATCTGAGAACCAGAGTTGTCTGCCCTTAATTCGGTATTGTTTGAAAGGGGCGTGCTTGTTGCATACATCCTGGAATGCTTTGTGGAAGTAAGAAAAGGCTAATTCAACATCAGGGATGAATTCAACTCTATTGAATTGAAAACAAAATGAAATGTAAAAAACTCTGAATATCAAACTGCTTCCAGTTCTTTTCATGATGATACGTGGAGGTAATTGTAGCAAAATAATGGCAAGTCTTTGGGAAAAACACTTAAAGTTTAAGAGGCATCAGGCCCTAAAAGCATTATCCTCATTTTAAGATTCAAGGGTAGACAATAGCAACATTTTAGTTCATGGCTGATCAATCAATGTGAGAAATAACCATAAAAAGTTTGACTAAAATAATATGATTATGATGTTACACTTCTCACAAATAGGTACATAAGCTACAATTAAATACCAATGAAGGCCAAGTACTGTCACGCCCTGGCCATAGAGAGGCTTTTATTCTCTATTTTGGTTAGGCCAGGGTGTAACTAGGGTGGACATTCTATGTTCCTTTTTCTATGTTTTTGGATTTCTTTGTTGTTTGGCCGGGTGTGGTTCTCAATCAGAGGCAGCTGTCTCGTTGTCTCTGATTGAGAACCATACTTTTGAGAACCATACTTTGGTAGCTTTTTCCCACTGGGTTTTTGTGGGTAGTTCATTTCTGTTTAGTGTGTATTGCACCTGACGGAGCTGTTTCGGTTGTCTCTTTGCTGTTTTGCATTTTAGTGTTCAGTTTGGAATAAACATGACGAACACGTACCACACTGCACTTTGGTCCTCACCTTCTTCCACCAACGGCCGGTACAAGTACACTGTAAAACCGAATAAGTTAGCAGAACTCAATACATTTGTGGCATTTGTGCTTAGTTTTTGTTGTTATTATGAAACTTAAAATTATTGATTGGGGCGGCAGGTAGCCTAGTGGTTAGAGCGTTGGACTAGTAACCAAAATGTTGCAAGATCGAATCCCTGAGCTGACAAGGTAAAAATCTGTCATTCTGCCCCTGAACAAGTCAGTTAACCCACTGTTCCTAGACTGTCATTGAAAATAAGAATTTGTTCTTAACTGACTTTTAGTTTTAAAAAATACACAGTACTCAATTTCTGTTAATTAATATACATTTTTGATTACAGATAGCTTAATTAAAGTAATTAGAATGAACTTTATTACTATGATCTACAGTAACTTAAAATATATATCAATTAAACTCATCATGTTTAAGTAAATGTAACACCACTTTCAAGTAGTTGTTCTACAAACTTCATGTATGAACTTAATATTTTTGTGAAATGCTTACTTCCTAGCCATTAACCTGTAATCAATTATTGTAAGTTGCAACAACTAATATGCAAATTAAAAACTAGAACTTCAATCAAAAGGTAGTTGTGCATCTAATCAAAAACTTTGGCAACTGATTGCGTAGGTTTTCTTTAGCAGCACTGACTCAAACAAAATAATTGCAATGTTAAAAAAAAAACACGTACAAATGAATGCTTTTAAACCAGGAATAATATGGATTTATTGCTGCAGTAACAATAACAATCAGAGTACATTTAAAGAGACTACAGGAAAAGGTTTACATGTTAGAGAACATGGTGCAAGGTTCCACTATTAAATTGACCCCAATTACAGATTGGGGTCAATGTGGGAATGTCTCAGTGGAGGTCAGGTTTTGGTCAGTCATTTTCAATTCAGTCGATTTGGTAAGTAAACTGAAATTCTAATATTTTCCTCATTGCCTCCTTTGAGGAAAACATTTGAATTTCAGATCACTACCTGGATTGACTGAATTTAAAATGGAATTGACCCGACCCTGACCTCCACTGAGACATTGCTCCATATGTAAGCCCGAAAAAAATAATTGGCAGTGCTAGGCCTATTCAAGTGCTGCGTGTTACAAGCAGTGGACAACATGCTTGAAAAAAAACTAACAGCTGTAGACATATTCAAGTGCCATGTTAATAACGGTAGACAACATGCTAATTATCTCAACGCATTTGAGCAAGGAAATAATAAGTTAAGGAAAACGGCAGATCTAAGAAGCACCATGACCTACAATTATTAGCCTACACACTGCAAAGGTTAACTGTTCAAGAGAACACTTTACAGTAGCACTTCCACCATGGTTGGGGTCAATTCCTTTTCAATTCAGGAAGTAAGCTAACATTTCACTATCAATTCCAATTTTTCTCATTGCCTCCTATAAAATGAAATTAGAACTGGAATTTCAGTTTACTTCCTGAATTGAAATGGAATTGACCCCAACCCTGGTAGAGGTGCTACTGTAATGATGATTAGGGGGTAAGAGAAAGTGTCTTTTGTGGTTCCTTTCGTTAAAAAAAAATGCCACAATGTCAACAATAGTTGGGATTTAAAGCAGGATTTTCTGAATGAACTTGAACGTGTTGGACAGTTCTTTCGGATAACTGAGATGTAGAGCATAAATCAGACCAAACATTACCCAGGAAAGCATCCGGCAGTCTGGGGAGGTCAATCACCACAACTTCAGTCTCCAGGACGACAGATCTTGACCGGATTGTAGTGGACTGGATTTTCTGTGTTATCAACAACGATTGTCAGCAGGGCTACCGGTGAGTCACCAACCTCTGGTTCGTCTGAATCCAGATGAGAATACTAGACAGATATGTTATATAGCAATAAATCTACACTGACTTATGGTTGGCTAGATTGACCATACTCACCCATCTAATCATCTGAGATCACCTCAGGAGCTGGAGTGGGTTGATTGGGAATGGGCACAATAATACAAAATTACTGGAATGACAGAAAACCTACCTAGCATGTTTTGCTTACTAGCGCAGCAACACAGGAAGAGCACAGAGAACTGTTGTACACCTTGTGTGGGCATCATGTGTTCCTAAAGGGATACATGAATGTACATTTTATGACATCGGCTTACTAATCTAACCTGGTACCAGAGAAAGATTTTAAATATTTCACTGAGGTCGGTTTAATTAGGAACAAGGTACAATGGAACCAGTGGAATAGTCCCAAAAGGGCAAACTATCAGGTGCCTTTTTAAATTCTTATCAAGCCTAGTCCTGGACTAAAAAGCAAGCTCAATGGAGAATCTCCATAGAAATAATTTTAGTCCAGGACTAGGCTTAATCTGTGTCTGGGACATCTCCCCTCAAGGTTTAATAAGTAGTTGATAATTGCATTAGACCAAGATCTGAATTCAGTATAATGTGGAGTCCTCCGTCTACCTGTAGATCATGACACCTCAGAATGTCAACCAAAGTGTCAGCAGTCCTTCCAGTCTTCGATGCCATCTGTCTGTACAAGGTCATTAACCGAGGGGTGTGACGGTCAATCTCAGCATAGAAGATGTTTGACAGGTTCTGGTTTGTAATTCGCTAGAACTCTGCATACACCTACACTTGGAATAGACATAATTTAGAATTTATCACAGGTTTGGAATACTGTATCACAATTTAATTCAGTAGAACTAATATATTAATACAGCATTGCAATTTTACCTGTGGCTCCATGCTCAGAGCAGTCCAGTGATCAAGGAACTCCTTTACAATTTGAGTGTCGGTGACTCTACCCTGGCACCGCAGGGCGAATGTGTTCTGCATCTTCCTATCGATCTTCCGTTCGTCTTCTGAACTTCCATTACCTGTCTCAGCGATTTACGACTCCCTGAGTCCTTTCCAAGGTGGAGGTTTGGCAGGAAGTTCACTTCAGCCCACTTACCTAGGTCTCTTCATGTTTGAGTGCGGTAGTTCATTCTCTGGATTGCTTCTCCTTCTTTTTCCTGTGTTTACGGAGACCTGACATCCTCCTCTCCTCGTCTTGATTCTGTATTTATCCATATTGAATTTGATGCTGTTCTTCCATCGATTCCAACCAGTTTCAGATTATGCCTCTTTTAGACAGGGGTGTTTCGAAACAAGAGCTTCAGCTGACTTTAGCTAGCTAATATTAGCTCTAGCCAGCTAACTTACCTGGTGCCTAGCTAAATAGCTAACGTTAGCCCTGCCTGGCACTTGCCAGTCAACCAGATTACTAGCTTGACAGATATCCATTCGATGTTCGACAAATCATACAATCACGACAGAGTTAAAAATCATGAATTCATTTTTACCATTAATAAAGTATCCACTGTCGTAGGAACCATCCACGATGTTGGAAAGATTTTGAAATGCTTGCCTTTGAACGTTGACGTACGCTACCGGTCAAAAGTTTTAGAACACCTACTCATTCAAGAGTTTCTTTATTTTTACTATTTTCTACATTGTAGAATACTAACGAAGACATCAAAACTATGAAATAACACATATGGGATCATGTAATAACCAAAAAAGTGTTAAACAAATCAGAATCTATTTTATTTGTGTCACGGCTGGCTGAAGGAGTGGACCAAGGTGCAGCATGGTAAGCGTACATTTTAACTTTATTTAAAAATTACGCCGACAAATGAAGAACAAACCAAACCGTGAAGCTTTGGGCTATGTGCCCTGAACAAAGACAAAGTTAACTTCCCACAAAACAGGTGGGGGAAAAGGGTACCTAAGTATGGTTCTCAATCAGAGACAATGATAGACAGCTGTCCCTGATTCAGAACCATACCAGGCCAAGGCATAGAAATACAAAACATAGAAAAAAGGACATAGAATGCCCACCCTAGTTACACACTGGCCTAACCAAAATAGAGAATAAAAAGCCTCTCTATGGCCAGGGCGTGACAATTTGAGTATAATATATATTTGAGATTTTTCAAATAGCCACCCTTTGCCTTGACAGCTTTGCACACTCTTGGCATTCTCTCAACCAGCTTCACCTGGATTGCTTTTCCAACCGTGTTGAAGGAGTTCCCACATGCTGAGCACTTGTTGGCTGCTTTTCCTTCATTCTGTGATCCGACTCATCACAAACCATCTCAATTGGGTTGAGGTTGGGGGTTTGTGGAGGCCAGGTCGTCTGATGCAGCACTCCATCACTCTCCTTCATGGTAAAATATTCCTTACACATCCTGGAGGTGTGTTGGGTCATTATCCTGATGAAAAAACAAATGACAGTCCCACTAAGCCCAAACCAGATGGGATGGCATATCACTGCAGTGCGCCTTGAATTATTTTTTTAAATGTTTTATTATTATTATTATTATTTATTTATTTTTGAATTTTACCCCTTTTTCTCCCCAATTTCGTGGTATCCAATTGTTGTAGTAGCTACTATCTTGTCTCATCGCTACAACTCCCGTACTTGCTCGGGAGAGACGAAGGTTGAAAGTCATGCGTCCTCCGATACACAACCCAACCAAGCCGCACTGCTTCTTAACACAGCGCGCATCCAACCTGGAAGCCAGCCACACCAATGCGTCGGAGGAAACACAGTGCACCTGGCCACCTTGGTTAGCGCACACTGCGTCCAGCCCGCCACAGGAGTCGCTGGTGCGCGATGAGACAAGGACACCCCTACCGACCAAACCCTCCCTATCCCGGGCGACGCTAGGCCAATTGTGCATCGCCCCACGGACCTCCCGGTCGCGGCCAGTTACGACAGAGCCTGGGCGCGAACCCAGGGACTCTGATGGTCGCCTTGAATTCTAAATCAATCACAGACAGTGTCACCAACAAAGCACCCCCACACCATAACACCTCCTCCTCCATGCTTCACGGTGGGAAATACTCATGCGGAGATCATCCGTTTACCCACACAGCGTCTCACAACGACACCAGACCAAAGGACAAATTTCCACCGGTCTAATGTCCATTGCCCGTGTTTCTTCTTCTTATTGGTATCCTTTAGTAGTGGTTTCTTTGCTGAAATTTGACCATGAAGGCCTGATTCACACAGTCCCCTCTGAAAAGTTTATGTATTTTCTCTTTGCTTATGTCACGATCATCGTAATGAGTGGACCAAGGCGCAGAGTGAGTATAGTTCCACATCTTTATTATGGCGAAACTTTGAACAAAAAACAATAAACCAACAACGAAATGTGAAAGTAGTGATGCACAAACACAAAACAATATCCCACAAAACACAGGTGGGGAAATGGCTACCTAAATATGATCCCCAATCAGAGGCAACGATAAACAGCTGATTCTAATTGGGAATCATATTAGCACCAATATAGAAATAGACATACTAGAACACCCCCTAGTCACACCCTGACCTACTACACCATAGAGAACCAAGGGCTCTCTATGGTCAGGGTGTGACAGCTTATTTGAGCTGTTCTTTACATTTCTGAGGCTGGTAAACTCTAATGAACTTATCCTCTGCAGCAGAGGTAAATCTCGTTTTCCTTTCCTGTGGCGGTCCTCATGAGAGCCAGTTTCATCATTGCGCTTGATGGTTTTTGCTACTGCCCTTGAAGAAACATTCAAAATTCTTGAAATTTTCCAGATTGACTGACCTGTCATATCTCTTTGGTTATTTGAGCTGTTCTTGCAATAATATCGACTTAACAAATCGAGCTATCTTCTGTATACCACCCTTACCTTGTCACATCACAACTGATTGGCTCAAATGCATTCAGAAGGAAAGAAATTCTACAAATTAACTTAAGGCACGCCTGTTAATTGAAATGCATTCCAGGTGACTACCTCATGAAGCTGGTTGAGAGAATGCCAAGAGTGTGCAAAGCTGTCATCATGGCAAAGGGTGGCTACATTGAATAATCTCAATCTGAAATATATTTAGATTTCTTTAACACTTTTTTGGTTACTACATGATTCCATATTTCATAGTTTTGATGTCTTTCTATGTAGAAAATAGTAAAATAAAGAAAAACCCTGGAATGAGTAGGAGTCCAAACTTTTGACTGGTACTATATTATACTTTTTCCCCCTGAGCTTTCTTTTATCTCCTAGATGTAGGACAGACACTTCAAAACCATATTCCTTATGATTTATTTTTTGACTGTCTTTTTTTTTGCCATTTATGAATATGTTATTCATTGCGTTGTCAGCTTAGACCCCCCCCCCCCCCCCCACACACACACATTTTTTTAAGAAACCAGATTGGAATATAAACGTAACATTTAGTCATACAAACCAAACCATATTTTTACACTTCATATGTCGACAATCTGTACATGTTTGGTTTGAACCTGCAATGTGTAGCTCTAAAGGTAAGCCTTTCATCCTCTTCTCCACCATCTTGTTTTTTCAGTGTGGCAGTATGGTCAATCTTTAACCTTCTTAGACATTAATAAAGAAATACTGGTAAGTAGGTTATTCACCATCACCAACCTCTTTTTTATTTATATTTTTTATTTCACCTTTATTTAACCAGGTAGGCCAGTTAAGAACAAGTTCTCATTTACAACTGCGACCTTGCCAAGATAAAGCAAAGCAGTGTGACAGAAACAACAACAGAGTTACACATAAACAAACATACAGTCAATAACACAAAATAATAGAAAAATCTGTGTACAGTGAGTGCAAATGTAGAAGATTCTGTATACATCTGGCCCTTCTTGGACACTGTGCTAACAAACCTCCGAATGAGCTTCAACGCCATAGAACACTCCTTCCGTGGCCTCCAACTGCTTTTAAATGCTAGTAAAACTAAGTGCATGCTCTTCAACCGATTGCTGCCCGCACCCGCCCGCCTGACTAGCATCACTACTCTGGACGGTTCTGACTTAAAATATGTGGACAACTACAAAAATCTAGGTGTCTCGTTAGACTGTAAACTCTCCTTCCAAACTCACATAGGCATCTCCAATCCAAAATTAAATCCAGAATTGGCTTCCTATTTCGCAACAAAGCATCCTTCACTCATGCTGCTAAACATACCCTCGTAAAACTAACAATCATACCGATCCTTGACTTCGGCGATGTCATTTACAAAATAGCCCCCAACACTCAGCAAACTGGATGTAGTCTATCACAGTGCCATCCGTTTTATCACCAAAGCCCCATATACTACCCACCACTGCAACCTGTTTGCTCTCGTTAGCTGGCCCTCACTACATATCCGTCACCAAACCCACTGGCTCCAGGTCATCTATAAGTCTTTGCTAGGTAAAGCCCCGCCTTATCTCAGCCCACTGGTCACCATAGCAACACCCACCCGTAGCACGCACTCCAGCAGTTATATTGCACTGGTCATCCCCAAAGCCAGTACCTCCTTTGCTGCCAGTGACTGGAACGAATTGCAAAAATCCTTGAAGCTGTAGTCTTACATCTCCCTCTCTAACTTTAAACATCAGCTATCTGAGCAGCTAACCGATCGCTGCAGCTGTACATAGTCCATCTGTAAATAGCCCACCCAATCTACCTACCTCATCCCCATGTTGTTTTTATTAACTTTTCTGCTCTTTTGCACACCAGTATCACTACTTGCACATCATCATCTGCTCATCTATCACTCGTTAATCTGCTAAATTGTAATTACTTCGCTACTATGGCCTATTTATTGCCTTACCTCCTCATCCCATTTGCACACACTGTATACAGACGGTCTTTTTTTTTCTATTGTGTTATTGACTGTACGCTTGTTTATTCCATGAGTAACTCTGTGTTGTTGTTTGTGTCGCACTGCTTTGCTTCATCTTGGCCAGGTCGCAGTTGTAAATGAGTACTTGTTCTCAACTAGCTTACTTGGTTAAATAAAGGTGAAATATATATATATATTTTTTAATTCAGGAAAAACTATTGTATTTATCATAGTGATTAAGGAGTAACAATAAAACAGAATAATATGCCCCACCAACAGTAGACAACAGGAAAAACCTCAAATCAAATCAATATTGAGAGAATAATCAAGGTGACTGATAACTGGCAGAGGCATGGTACCATAGCAGGAAGATTGGAATGCCATGAACCAAGATGTTGTACATTCAAATCCTAGGTGAGGACCTGTTGAATAATAATTACTGTGGACAATGTAATTATGTATGTCAACATGCGTCAAATATGTATGTTAAAAGTACTGTGTGTAACCAGTTGCACAGACTTTTTTAGTTAAGATGCCCAAATAATCATGTTTAGTTGAGTGAACATATGAGACAAGTTGAGCAAACACATCATTTGAAATGGACTTTTGCCAAAGTTTTCACAATTTGTAGCTAAGTTTGGGCGATATTTTATTTTATTTGATAACACGTGTAACCAGTTACTTAGTAATGATTAGTTGAAACAACTAGATTAGTATATATTTTATTTTATTTACAATGCATGTTAACTCAGTGACTAGCGGAGAGTTGTAGTTATCTCACAGGGAGACTGTGATATGTCCCTGGTGGGTTCTGGGTAAAGGAGTTTGACATGGCTTCATATCAAACACACATGTTGTGGTTTAAGATTAAAAATGGAAGCATGAGTAATGATTATGTCTTGCCAGAGGACGCGTGTGCATGTGTGTACATGCACAAGTGTCTGTGTGTGTAAGTGTGTGTGTAAGTGTGCATGGGTACTTGTGCTCAGGAGGTTTCCCACACTGAGGATGTGACTGATTTGGGTCACTGAAATTAATTGAGCCATGCTGGTTTTTAGAGATGGGAAACTGCTGTATATGTGTCTCTGTGCTATGTAGCACACTGGACTTATGGGTTTCTTTTTCGGTATGTGTGCATTTGTGTGTGTGTGTGTGTGTGTGTGCATGTGCGCGCGTGTGTGTGTGCGTGCAGGTCTATCATGACAGACCTGTACTACCTCAGCCAGGCTGATGGAGTGGGAGACTGGAGAGTGAAGGAGGCCAGGGACCTGTCTAACCTGGTGCAGAGCAGGATCACCTACCTACAGGTACACACACACACACACGCACACACAAACACTCTTTCTCACACCTGCTCTTCTCTACCTAACACAAGCCAAACCTGTCAGAATCACCATAGATGAAACACATCGTGTCTAAGGGTCTGACTGCTGTCTAATCCCTGTATATCATCTATCCTGTCACACACACACACACCCACCATCCTCCGACACTATCCACTTTCTGTTATCCCCTCATATACCCTCCACCCCCAGTGACCCAGGAGTCTCCCCTCAGCCCTCCTCCCTTCCCCAGTTTGCATGCAGCAGGCCTGGGGTGGGGCTGTGCGGCGTTGGGCCCTGCAGCATTAATGAGCCTTGGTGTTTGATGAAGAGAGCCAGAGTGAGTGTGGCTGGGAGGAGACGCCATAGCTAACAGCTGCTGTCACCACTGCTGAGGGATCACACAGCTCCAGTGGCCGCCATCACTAATTCATCAACCACACACAGTCCTCACAGGCTGGCAGACACACAAACACACACACACACTTAGGGAGCCAGGGACCCGTCTACCTCTTACACTTCTGTCAGTAACATCAATCCCAGGTCTACAAACACACACAGACACACACGGATGTGCATGAGCACATATACACACTCCTGCACACACACACACACACACACACACACACACACACACACACACACACACACACACACACACACACCACCCTTCCCCCACACCACCAACCTCAGCCCCTGCGCCCTTCGGCCCTGGCCCGGCTGACTCCATCAACCTGTCTGTATGTCTGTCTGTCTGTCTCACTGCGCACTCTTCAATGAGAACACAGTGGCCTTTACTTGGTGTCCCTTTGTTCAGTGTCACACAGTACCACCTTGTCACAGACACAAACACACAGTACCTCCTCCATTTTCAGCCTTCCACTTTCACTTGTTCTTCCATAGCACATCATCAGCTCTGAACCAGCTGATTATAGGTCATATTTAATGAGTCACCCTCTCTCTCTCTCTCTCTTTCTCACGCACTCACATGCACATTTTCAGTCTACTGTATTTTAACTAGAAAATGCAGTTTTTGAAGGGCTACTTAACCTATAGCAGTAAGGGTCAGCCTTGGTATTTCACGCTCTCCATAATTACCATTGAACTTTGTCTCCTAGCACATCTGAATCGCATGAATCTGTCATTTTTAAACAACCAAAGTAGTTCAGAGTTTGTGCGCTTATGGTTGTTTGTCGTTCTGATTTAACGCCATACTCCAAAAGAGATGGGCTCGCTGGTGTAAAACTGCCTTTCAAGTGGTTGTTGTTGAGACTCGCAACAACAACGCCGTTCAATGAGCACACAAACGTTCAATGAGGAAGGCTGGTCTGGATGCTTGTTTATATTCATCCATTAAGCATAACATAATCCACTTCATTTCCATTTCTACTGGCATAGTCGGATTGAGTACACATGTACACTATATATACAAAAGTATGTGGACACCCCTTCAAATTAGTGCTGTTATTGTGAAGTGGAAACGTCTAGGAGCAACAACGGCTCAGCCACAAAGTGGTAGGCCAAACAAGAACGGGACCGCCAAGGGCTGAAGCGCATAACGTGTAAAAATCTGTTCTCGGTCGCAACACTCACTACCGAGTTCCAAACTGCATCTGGAAGCAACGTCAGCACAAGAAATGTTCAAACAGGTGCTTCATGAAATGGGCTTCCATGGCCGAGCAGCTGGACACAGGCTTAAGATCACCATGCGCAATGCCAAGTGGTGACTGAAGTGGTGTAAAGCTTGCAGCAATTGGATTCTGGAGCAGTGTACATGCATTCTCTGTAGTGATGAATCACGCTTCACCATCTGGCAGTCCAACTGATGAATCTGGTTTGGCGGATGCCAGGAGAACACCCCAATGCATAGTGCCAGCTGTAAAGTTTGGTGGAAGAAGAATAATGGTCTGGGGCTGTTTTTCATTGTTCAGGCCCCTTAGTTCCAGTGAAGGGACATCTTCTACAGCATACAATGGCATTCTAGACGATTCTGTGCATCCAACTTTGTGGCAACAGTTTGGGGAAGGCCCGTTCCTGTTTCAGCATGACAATGCCCCCGTACACAAAGCAATATCCAAATATAAATGGTTTGTCGAGATCGCTGTGGAAGAACTTGATTGGCCTGTTCAAAACCCTGACCTCAACCCCATTGGACACCTTTGGGATGAATTGGTACGCTGACTGTGTGCCAGGCCCATTTGCCCAACATCAGTGCCCGACCTCACAAATGCTCTTGGGGCCGAAAGGAAGCAAGTCCCCACAGCAATGGTCCAACATCTAGTGGAAAGCCGTCCCAGAAGAGTGGAGGCTGTCATAGCAGCGAAGGGGGGACCAACTTCATATTAATGACCATGATTTTGGAATGAGATGTTTGATGAGCAGGTGTCCACATACTTTTGGTCATGTAGTGTATCATCAACACAGTCTTGCCTCTTCTCCTCTTCCCTATTAGCCATCTGCGGAATCTCATTCGCCTATTTACCTTATAGCATATAAGCATGGCACAATAATGCACATTCCTCACACTTGCTGTTTAACCTATGGGCTCACTCCTGCAATTATCACTTACCCATGTTCTCTCACTTGCTATTTTTCAGCAACAGTTTCGACAACCACCCTCCTCCCCACAACCAACAGCTATAATAACCTTAAGGCCCGTCATTGGAACTCCTTTACCCCAGCGGAGGTGTTTCAATGCCAAAAGCCTCGCACATCATCTGAGACAAGGCCGCACACCAAACAATTTAATTAAATCTCATATTACATTACGTCTTTGTTATTTATTCAGTAAAGCCTGTACTCGATTCAACTGTAAGTGTGATACCTATGGGGCCAATATGGAGAAGAGGAGCGATATTTACCTCAAATACACACACACACACACACACACAGATTCCTCAAAGGAAATCTTCCCAGTGGCTTGTTTGTTGCTTCGTTGACATCTGCTTGTGTTGTTCAGGTTATTATTGAACGTCGGCGGTAATACATTTGGAACATGAAGGAACATTAGCTCTCCTCTAGTTTTTAAACAGACAAGCGGTGTGATAACGTTAGCACTTGCCAGACGCCTTGCCGCCATGATCACCGCCAACCAGTTTCAGCTGTGACAGCCTAATGAGTAAAACACTCGCAATGCAGAGTAAATTGCTATTTAGAAAGATGTTGGCACAAGTTGGTGCGGAGTGAAGAGAAGAAGATGGGGAACCAAAGATGGTAGATAAATTAAGTTCACTCAGGCCATTTACTCTGGATCACTGCTACTCTAACTTCCGCAATGCATACAAAGCCCTCCTCTCCCAACCTTCCTTCGGTCAAATCTGACCACGACACCAAACTCAAACAGGATGTAATCGTGACAGGGACTATTCAACGCTGGTCTGACCAATCGGAATCCACACTTCAAGATTGATTGATCACATGGACTGGGGCATGTTCCGGGTAGCCTCAGAGTATAATATAGATTTATACACTTATTCGGTGAGTGAGTTTATAAAGAAGTGCATAGGAGATGTTGTACCCGCTGTGACTATTAAAACCTACCCTAACCAGAAACCGTGGATAGATGGCGGTATTCACGCAAAACTGAAAGCGTGAACCACTGCATTTAATCATGGTAAGTTGACTAGGAATATGGCCGAATACAAACAGTGTAGTTATTCCCTCCGCAAGGCAATCAAACAAGCGAAATGTCAGGATAGAGACAAAGTGGAATCACAATTCAACGGCTCAGACACGAGACGAATATGGCAGGGTCTGCAGAGGTTTGCAGACTACACAACAGCAGTAGGCTTGATTACCAACAACGACGAGACAGCCTATAGGGAGGAGGTGAGGGTGCTCAGAGTGTGATGTCAGGAAAACAACCTCTCACTCAACGTCAACGAAACAAAGGAGATGATCGTGGACTTCAGGAAACAGCAGAGGGAGTACCCCCCTAACCACATCATTGGGTGGAAAGTTTTATGTTCCTCAGCTTACACATCACAGACAAACTGAAATGGTCCACCCACACAGACAGTGTGGTGAAGAAAGTGCAATAGGGCCTCTTCAACCTCAGGAGGCTGAAGAAATTTGGCTTGTCACCTAAAACCCTCACAAACTTTTACAGATGCACAATTGAGAGCATCCTGTCGGCTGCATCACCGCCTGGTACTGCAACTGCTCCAACCATAACCGCAGGGGTCTCCAGAGGGTGGTGCAGTCGGTACAACACATCACTGGGGGAAAACTGCCCTCCAGGATACCTACAGCACCCGATATCAAAGGAAAGTCAAAAAGATCATCAAGGCCAACAACCACCTGAGCCACTGCCTGTTCACCTCGCTGCCACCCAGAAGGCGAGGTCAGCACAGATGCATCAAAGCTGTGGGCGAGAGACTGGAAAATAGCTTCTATCTCAGAAACTCAAACAGGATGTCAAACAGCCATCACTAACACAGTGAGGCTGCTGCCTACATACAGACTTGAAATCATTGGCCACTTTAATAAATGAATCACTCTTCACTTTAATAATACCACTTTAATAATGTTTACATATCTCGCATTACTCATCTCATATGTATATACTGTATTTTATACCATCTTTTGCATCTTGCATATGCTCTGTCATTGCTCATCCATATATTTCTATGTATATATTCTTATTCCTTTCCTTTACCTTAGATTTGTGTGTATTGGGTAGTTGTTGTAGACTTGTTAGATTACTTGCTAGATATTGCTGCCCTGTCGCAACTATAAGCACAAGCATTTCGCTACACTCGCAATAGCATCTGCTAACCATGTGTATGTGACCAATAAAATTTGATTTGATTGGATTGAAAACATTTTTTAGTTCCTGTCTACTTAAGGGGGTGGCTCTCCCATAGACACCAATGCGATAGCAGCTGGGTCTGGTCTACTTAGTTTATTGATTTCCATTGAAACAGAAATAATGAGGGAGTGGGATATTTCGCTTCCTCTTCTGTCACTGTGGGGCACGACGCAGCGCCGCATGGCATCATTTTGCCACCGCTCGTCTGATGAGGTGTAGTTGAATACGGTGGAATGGTCTCACGTCGTGATTTACAGGTGCCATTTTGAGAGAATGCTTTTTTTCTCTGGCTCATATTTCGGGAGATCTCTTTGTCATGAGAGACAGAGAGGGGAAGTGAGTGAAAGAGAGCGAGAGATATAGGCAAATTGTGTTATCATAAATTAGAGAACAATGCTCAGAAAGCCATTTTGGGCCCCCCAGAGGTCAAGTGGTCAAATGTATGTTCTTACACCCATATGTCTCTCTCCCCCATCCCCCTCTGTCGTTTTCTTCACTCCCACTCTCTCCGCTCCGTCTCGATCTGTCTCTCTCTCTCATCCTCCCTCTCTCTACCTCTCCCTCCCCCCTCATCAGAACCCCCAGGACTGCAGCAAGGCACGTAAGCTGGTGTGTAACATCAACAAGGGCTGTGGCTATGGCTGTCAGCTGCACCACGTGGTCTACTGCTTCATGATCGCATACGGCACCCAGCGCACCCTCATCCTGGAGTCCCACAACTGGCGCTACGCCACGGGTGGCTGGGAGACCGTCTTCCACCCCGTCAGCAACTCCTGTACCGACCGCACTGGGGTGTCTACAGGGCACTGGTCAGGTAGGCAGGGTGCGCGCTGTCGGGTGAGCAGCCAGGTATTTATAGTTTGGCCCGGTTCTATAGCTACGGTTGAACCATTGAGGTATCTGCATTATGGTACAATGACGAGCCTATCCCAGCCAAACCCGGAAGACGCTGGGCCAATTGTGCGCCGCCCTATGGGACTCCCAATCACAGCCGGATGTGATGCAGCCTGGATTCAAACCAGGGACTGCAGTGACGCCTGCAATACTAACATAATTGACACATCCTGTTTTCAACAAGGCAATAAAGTAACACTGAAAAAAATTAACAGTTTGTCCTGAACACAAAGTGTTATGTTTGGGGAAAATGCAATACAACACATTACCAGTGGTACTACTCTGTACTTCGTTACTATTTAGATTTTTGACTACTTTTACTTCTCTACATTCCTTAAGTAAAATAATGTACTTTTTATTCAATACATTTTCCCTGACACACAAAAGTACTCGTTACATTTTAAATGCTTAGCAGGACAGAGAACATCCCTGGTCATCCCTGCTGCATCTGATCTGGTGGACTCACTAAACACAAATGCTTTGTTTGTAAATGATGTCTGAGTGTTGAAGTGTGCCTCTGGCTATTCATACATTTTTTAAAAACAAGAAAATTGTGGCATCTGCTTTGCTTAATATAAGGAATTTTCTATTATTCATACTTTTACTTTTACTTTTGATACTTAAGTATATTTAAAACCCAAATACTTTTAGACTTTTACTCAAGTGGTATTTTACTGGATGACTTTCACTTTTACTTGAGTCATTATCTATTAAGGTATGTCTATTTTTTACTCAAGTATGACAATTGGACACTTTTTCCACCGCTGCACATTACTTAGTACCACTCTGCATATTTTTAAGCATAGTGGTGGCTGCATCATCTTATGTCTATGCTTGTAGTCGTTAAGGATTGAGGAGTTTTTCAGGATAAAAAATAAACAGAATGGAGCTAAACACAGGCAAAATCCTAGAGGAAAATCTGGTTCAGTATGCTTTCCACCAGACACTGGAAGATGTGTTCACCTTTCAGCAGGACAATAACCTAAAACACAAGGGCAAATCTACACTGGAGTTGCTTAGCAAGAAGACAGTGAATGTTCCTGAGTGGCCAAGTTCCAGTTTTGACCTAAATCGGTTCAACAATCTATGGCAAGACTTGAAAATGGTTGTCTAGCAATGATCAACAACCAATTTGACAGAGCTTGAATAATTATTTAAAATAATAATGGGCAAATGTTGCACAATCCAGGTGTGGAAAGCTCTTAGACATGTACCCAGCAAGATTCCGAGCTGTAATAGCTGGCAAAAGTGATTTTAACATGTACAGTTGAGGTCGGAGGTTTACATACACTTAGGTTGGAGTCATTAAAACTTGTTTTTCAACCACTCCACAAATGTCTTGTTAACAAACTATAGTTTTGGCAAGTTGGTTAGGACATCTACTTTGTGCATGACACAAGTCATTTTTACAGCAATTGTTTACAGACAGATTATTTCACTTATAATTCACTATATCACAATTCCAATGGGTCAGAGGTTTACATACTGTAACGATCGTCTGTGGTGGAAGAAGGTGAGGACCAAAGCGCAGCGTGGTAAGTGTTTATATTTTTTATAAAATAACTGAATACTGAAAAAAACAATAATCGACAAACGAACAGTCCCGTAAGGTGAATGAAAAAAACACTAAACAGGAAATATTCACCCACAAAACACAGGTGGAAAAAGGCTACCTAAGTATGATTCTCAATCAGAGACAACGAACGACACTTTAAACAATTTAAAGGCAATGCTACCAAATACTAATTGAGTGTATGTAAACCTCTGACCCACTGGGAACGTTATGAAAGAAATAAAAGCTGAAATAAATATTTCTCTACTATTATTCTGACATTTCACATTCTTAAAATAGTGTTGATCCTAACTGACCTAAGACAGAGAATTTTTACTAGAATGAATTGTCAGGAATTGTGAAAAACTGAGTTTAAATGTATTTGGCTAAGGTGTATGTAAACTTCCGACTTCAACTGTATTGTCTCAAGGGGGTTGAATATTTTTTTTTACAATTGGTCTTCCACTTTGACTTTACAGAGTATTTTGTGTGGATAACTTTGTAACACAACAAATGTGGAAACATACTTTCTGAACACTCTTTATGCTCGCTACATTTTTTCCTCTCTGCCTCTCTCTCACACTTCCTCTCCAGCTTCCTTGTTCTCTGTCTCCCCCTCCTCTCCCTTGGGCTTTCTTTTTCTCTTGCTTTTCCTGATATAGTTTTCTCTTTCTCTTGATTTTCCTGTTGGGTTTTTGCATCTTGCATGCTCTAATGGTCCTTATTGATTCGTCCTGCTTGCTCATTGTGTGGTGAGTTCATTTCACTGGTTCATTGCTCATCTGAGCAGGATTCCTTATAGGAGCTGAAGCACTTACAGTGGGGCAAAAAGGTATTTAGTCAGCCACCAATTGTGCAAGTTCTCCCACTTAAAAAGATGAGAGAGGCCTGTAATGTTCATCATAGGTACACTTTAACTATGACAGACAAAAAAAGAAAGAAAATTCCAGAAAATTACTTTGTAGGATTTTTAATGAATTTATTTGCAAATTATGGTGGAAAATAAGTATTTGGTCAATAACAAAAGTTAATCTCAATACTTTGTTATATACCCTTTGTTGACAATGACAGAGGTCAAATGTTTTCTGTAAGTCTTCACAAGGTTTTCACACACTGTTGCTGGTATTTTGGCCCATTCCTCCATGCAGATCTCCTCTAGAGCAGTGATGTTTTGGGGCTGTTGCTGGGCAACACGGACTTTCAACTCCCTCCAAAGATTTTCTATGGGGTTGAGATCTGGAGACTGGCTAGGCCACTCCAGGACCTTAAAATGCTTCTTACGAAGCCACTCCTTTGTTGCCCGGGCGGTGTGTTTGGGATCATTGTCATGCTGAAAGACCCAGCCACGTTTCATCTTCAATGCCCTTGCTCCAGGTTTTCACTCAAAATCTCTCGATACATGGCCCCATTCATTCTTTCCTTTACATGGATCAGTCGTCCTGGTCCCTTTGCAGAAAAACAGCCCCAAAGCATGATGTTTCCACCCCCATGCTTCACAGTAGGTATGGTGTTCTTTGGATGCAACTCAGCATCCTTTGTCCTCCAAACATGACGAGTTGAGTTTTTACCAAAAAGTTCTATTTTGGTTTCATCTGACCATATGACATTCTCCCAATCTTCTTCTGGATCATCCAAATGCTCTCTAGCAAACTTCAGACGGGCCTGGACATGTGCTGGCTTAAGCAGGGGGACACGTCTGGCACTGCAGGATTTGAGTCCCTAGCGGCGTAGTGTGTTACTGATGGTAGGCTTTGTTATTTTGGTCCCAGCTCTCTGCAGGTCATTCACTAGGTCCCCCCGTGTGGTTCTGGGATTAATATTAATTAATACAGGTAACGAGTGGAGGACAGAGGAGCCTCTTAAAGAAGAAGTTACAGGTCTGTGAGAGCCAAACATCTTGCTTGTTTGTAGGTGACCAAATACTTATTTTCCACCATAATTTGCAAATAAATTCATTAAAAATCCTACAATCAGATTTTCTGGTTACAGGCCTCTCATCTTTTTAAGTGGGAGAACTTGCACAATTGGTGGCTGACTAAATACTTTTTTGCCCCACTGTATACACATGGTGCGAGAGTACATGGTTGTGTGTGTGTGTGTGTTTCTGGGGGGTATTGTGTGTGTGTGTGTGTCTGGGGGGGAGGTTATTGTGTGTGTGTGTCTGGGGGGGTTATTGTGTGTGTGTGTGTCTAGGGTGGTATTGTGTGTGTCTGGGAGGGTTATTGTGTGTGTGTGTGTGTGTGTGTGTGCGTGCGTGCGTTTTCTTGTGTTTGTGTGTGCATGGGAGTGTGTGTGTGTGCGTGTGTCGATGTGTGCCTGTATTTGTGTGAACGTGCTTGTGTAGAAGTGAATACTGTAATCGCGTCCGTGTTCATGTGTGTGCTTAAGTTTCTGTGTGTGTTGTAGGGAAGTGTATGTGAGAGCATAGGAGCCAATCAACAAAGATACTGACATCGCGGTCAACAGAACAATGCGTTATGGGTTAAATTTCTTCTCCATTCCTGCCTCAAATAGTGAAATAAATGTCTTAAATTGTTGCTGCATGAATTTATTCATGCAGATTGCGGAGGTTGAGTAAAAATGTAGACTCTTTGTGTCCTAATTAGGAAGCTATGGGAGGGGGAAGGAGCGCTTAACTGTGCAGTTGTGCCAAGAATTGCAGGCCTAAAAAATATGGCTAGTCCCCTCTCTCCCTCTCGCAAAACCTGCCAATGATGATATATAAGCAAAGAGAAAGCTTGGAAATATTTTTTCTGTTAAATATTTAATGCTCTTGCCAATTTATATTCAGCTCACGCTACATGGAGTACACATGCCCTTGCACCGACACCCTGGTTTTTGTGTTCCCTTGTTGTTATTAATTTTTTATTTTATTCCAGTTACACTTTCTTTGAAAGGCCATTTGAATGAGTAATTATGCCATTTGTTTGACAATGGGTTATGAAAGCTGTGTGCAGTTTTATTAGGCTTTCTGTAATGGAACAGGTCACCGTAGTTGCAACTTCACAGAGATCAGTAGTTGTCGTCTAAGCTTATTTTTGAAACTGTAAAAAAAAAACATGTTTTAAAAAATGTCCTCTGGTTTTCAGACCCGATGTACGTGTGAATGGAGGTTGTCTGCCAGACATATCCCTCCTGGCGAGATGAGATTAGACCAAAAGTGTGTGTGTGTGTCCACATGTGTTTGTGCGCGCGCTTGTGTGTGTGTCCTGGCCACTCCTTTGTGTTTTGAGGCTTAACACCCACTCTCCCAGGTGGAAAGGCTATCAGGAACCCAGAGAGGATGACCTTCCTAATCAGCCCAGCTCAACCCTCCTCTCTGCCCACTGTGCCCAGAGTCCCTGCCAGTCCCATGCCCGTCTATGTGCCGCCCTCTGGGTGCAGCTGGTGCCAGTGTTCCACCCCCAGTACCATGGAAGTAGATTGGCTCACCTTGGCTTTTAAAGGAATATTCCACTTAAAATGACAAATTCCTGTGATTTACATTGTTAAATAATACTAATATGTGAGAACAATATACTATGGGAATTTCATTTGCATTTTGTAGTTAGGAAGCAACATGTAAAAAAACTTGTGGAGATCTGCAGAGTAGAACCCACAATGCAATGCTTTCTCTAGATAGGCTAGCTAGGTAACTAGCTAGAAAATGTATGTAACACAATAATACCAAAGCCAATATCAGTATGTGAAGTAGTTAGCTAGTTGTAAAATCCCTGAAACAAACTGCACTATTAATTTAGGTGTTAAACATTTACCATGTTCAACCTAGTAGAGATCGCATTTCTAGCTCAAAGCAGTGCGAGTCAGGTTGCTATGCAAACGTGCATGTGCCCTGTGAGCCTGCGTGCAGGGAGACGAGAGGAGAAAACTGCTTTGCATCATGGCAGTTGAAGGAAAAAGGAAATTCATTTGATGGTGCACTGTCCACTTTGAAGACATTTGAACAAAATATATACTTTCTCGTGACTATATAGACAGACTGATGTGTTTTAGACAAGTTTGCCCATACAGTCTATTGGCTGATTTGGCATTCCCGAGTGCAAGTAATTGTTTTAAAAGAGTCATGAAATGTGATCGTTTGTTATCCCCTATCTCCAGTGATGAGAACCTTATCATGATGACGTAGCATGTCACATTTCAATTTTAGGGTGGATTATCCCTTTAAAGAAGGACAGCCAAAGGGCAACTGTCACTCTGAATGCAGTGGGGATAAAGCGAGAGAGAATTGGGATTGTTGTTTTGAAAGGGCATGACTTTCTCCTGTCTTCTCTAACTTCTCTATCCTCCCATGACTTTCTCCTGTCTTCTCTAACCTTCCATGACTTTCTCCTGTCTTCTCTAACCTTCCATGACTTTCTCCTGTCTTCTCTAACTTCTCTAACCTTCCATGACTTTCTCCTGTCTTCTCTAACTTCTCTATCCTTCCATGACTTTCTCCTGTCTTTAACTTCCTTCACTCTCTCTATCTTTTTGGCTGCGGTTCATTCCATACCCTTTTCTCCACAGTGTGCACTTGTTCACTGTAGCTGTTAGATGTACAGAGGGAAGAAACTGTCTAGCCAAGGTTTACACTAATCCAATGATTGTAAAGGAACGAGGATTTAAGTCTGCGTCACAGATAGAACAATGAGACAAATATTTCACCGGAATCTATAAATGTGAAGCCTCCGCTTGGCGTTTCCAAATATGGTAGTGAGAGAAAGCTCAGTGGCTGGCAGTGGGAGATGATGGAACGCAATGGATTTTGGTCAACATTCTGCACATTTTCTCATCAATTAAACATTTGATCTCAATAAAATGTTCCGTTCCATAAACTAGAATATGTTATAAACAGAGGGGACTTTACCCTTGGCCAAAGTTGTAACAAATTGCATTGTTTAGAAGTGCAAAAGATAATTGAATTATTGCACACACGCACTTCACAGAGTAGGCGTTCCCTAATGGAAATATGCAAATGCATGCTGGAACGAGCCAATAGGATCTCACTAGCTCGTGCTTGGCTCTGCCCACCGCCTTGCTTGTTCTGCCCACTGAGACTAATTTGTTCCTACTTGAAGCAACGGGCTGTGGTCTATCTTGGTTTAGTTATACAACTCTTTTAATAGTATAGAATGGCTCCCTCCTCTCATCTGCTCTGATCTGACATCATTGGATGAGTAGAAAACGTAGTACGGCAGAAAGTTATTTGGATATCAACTCTCACCTATCTGTTTTTAGATTTGTATAAACCAAGGATAGGACCCAAGAGGAGGCCAGTTGGGTCAAATAAAGGTGAGTGTAGCCAATGTGGAATAGCTAGCTAGTTAGCTATGTGTGCGATAGACTAGCGTCCATCAGACAACATCACCTGCTCTGATACCTAGAAGTAGCTGCTCTCCCATAGCGTTTGTGGGGTGACAGGTAACGCTGCTTGGTGCAAAGTGTTGTTGTGCAGCAGAAGGTTGCTAGTTCGCTTCTAGTGAGGGATGGACAAAATCCGCTCTGTTACAGATGCTGCCGAACTGGCCTGCTACACCAGATGTGAGTGTGAGATGCATAACTTTTGCAGAGCGTGAGTCGCTCCTAACTCACGTCAATTAACCCAGGGCGTAACCAGTGTGGCTGTGCAGCTCCCCTGTAACTCTTTCCCCTTCTGTCTCTGTAGGTGAGGCCCATGACAAGGACATCCAGGTGGTGGAGTTACCCATCGTGGATAGCCTACACCCCCGCCCCCCGTACCTGCCCCTGTCCATCCCGGAAGACCTAGCCCAGCGTCTACACCGTCTCCATGGTGACCCGTCTGTGTGGTGGGTGTCTCAGTTCGTTAAGTACCTGGTGCGTCCACAGGCCTGGCTGGAGAAGGAGATTGCAGACACCACAGCCAAGCTGGGTTTCAAGCACCCCATCATAGGGTAGGTGGATGCATGCACCTATGCATGCATATTAACACACATGTGCACGCACGCACACACACACAACACCCAACCTGGGTCAAGCTGGCTTTCAAACACCCCATTAAAGGGTAGCTCGAAGAGTCACTTTAATAACTCTACCTACATGTACATATTACCTCGACTGACCGATGCCCCCACACATTGACTCTGTACTAGTATCCCCTGTATATAGTCCCCACATTGACTCTGTACTGGTATCCCCTGTATATAGTCCATACATTGACTCTGTACTGGTATCCCCTGTATATAGTCTCCACATTGACTCTGTACTGGTATCCCCTGTATATAGTCCACACATTGACTCTGTACTGGTATCCCCTGTATATAGTCCACACATTGACTCTGTACTGGTATCCCCTGTATATAGTCTCCACATGGACTCTGTACTGGTATCCCCTGTATATAGTCTCCACATGGACTCTGTACTGGTATCCCCTGTATATAGTCTCCACATGGACTCTGTACTGGTATCCCCTGTATATAGTCTCCACATGGACTCTGTACTGGTATCCCCTGTATATAGTCTCCACATGGACTCTGTACTGGTATCCCCTGTATATAGCCTCCACATGGACTCTGTACTGGTATCCCCTGTATATAGTCTCCACATGGACTCTGTACTGGTATCCCCTGTATATAGTCCACACATTGACTCTGTACTGGTATCCCCTGTATATAGTCTCCACATGGACTCTGTACTGGTATCCCCTGTATATAGTCCACACATTGACTCTGTACTGGTATCCCCTGTATATAGTCTCCACATGGACTCTGTACTGGTATCCCCTGTATATAGTCTCCACATGGACTCTGTACTGGTATCCCCTGTATATAGTCTCCACATGGACTCTGTACTGGTATCCCCTGTATATAGTCTCCACATGGACTCTGTACTGGTATCCCCTGTATATAGTCTCCACATGGACTCTGTACTGGTATCCCCTGTATATAGTCCACACATTGACTCTGTACTGGTATCCCCTGTATATAGTCTCCACATGGACTGTACTGGTATCCCCTGTATATAGTCTCCACATGGACTCTGTACTGGTATCCCCTGTATATAGTCCACACATTGACTCTGTACTGGTATCCCCTGTATATAGTCTCCACATGGACTGTACTGGTATCCCCTGTATATAGTCTCCACATTGACTCTGTACTGGTATCCCCTGTATATAGTCTCCACATGGACTGTACTGGTATCCCCTGTATATAGTCTCCACATGGACTCTGTACTGGTATCCCCTGTATATAGTCCACACATTGACTCTGTACTGGTATCCCCTGTATATAGTCTCCACATTGACTCTGTACTGGTATCCCCTGTATATAGCCCCGCTATTGTTATTGTACTGCTGCTCTTTAAGTTGTTACTTTTATTTCTAAGTTGTTACAGCATTTCACTGTTTTCGGCGCATTGGTTTGAAGTGTCCTATTTCTCTATCTATTAGTGTATGTTTCTGTCTGTTAAAGTTGTCTGTCTGTCTGTCTGTCTGTCTGTCTGTCTGTCTGTCTGTCTGTCTGTCTCTTCACCTTTACCTCTATTAGGCCTACTTCTTTCTCAGTTTCTTCTGCTGCTACCTTTTTCTCTCAACCCTCCCTGTCCTCCCTGTCCTCTTTTGACTCTATGAATCACCCTCCTTTCTTTCCCAATCGAACTTTCTCTCTCATGTCGTCTGCACCTCTATCCTTTCTTTCACCTGCTCCTCTTTTTTGTCTTTATCTCATTTATTTCGCTCACCTTTTTCTCTATTTCCCCCGTATCGCTTTCCCTATTTCCCATCATTGTCTCTCCTAACTCTATTGCTTTGTCTTCTCCTCTCTCCTCTCCTCACTTGCTCCCTCCATTCTCCCCCCTCTGTCACTGGGGAGCCTATTGAAATAAAGTGCTAGATGGAAAGAAAGTTTCCTCTGCTCCTTTTCTCTTTCTGCTTCCATCTGATAATATAATAAAGTGCCTTAGTACTTGGGGGAGATAAGGGGGGGGGGGGGTAGGGGAACAGTTGGGTAGGATTGGGGTTTGGGAAGAGGAAGATGGGGTGTGGGTGGGAGAGCATGAAAGTGGGGAGAGTCATTGAGTGAGGGGATGAGTGAAAGGGGCTAGAGGAGGAATGCGAGAGGGGCTTCGGAGGGGAGGGACTGTATGAGGTATCTCCGAGGACACGAGACGACGTGGGAGCCAGTCGTCTCCCTGCATCCCCCTGCTCCTGTGAAAAGCAATGTCATCGCAGCAGAGCCTCTACCCTCAGTAGGCCTGCAACACACCAGACTAAAGCATCTAAAAGCAGTCGTCAGCACAACCTCAGCCCCAGCGCAGCTTCTCACAAGCAGTGGAGACAGCCAGAGAGGAGGGGGAGTGGAGAAGGAGGGAGGGATGGGTAGATTGATTACTCGCACGCCGTCTGGCACTAAGCGCCCAAGCACGGCCGCATCGTCTGCCAAGGAACGGGCGGCGGGATGAAGGGAGGGAAAGAGGAGAGAACGAGAGGAGGAACAAAACAGGAGGAGAGATGAAAGGAGAGAGAGAGCGGGAGAAGGACCGACTGAGACCATGGAAGAGAGAAGCAGAGAATGGAGAGGCTCGTAGTCAAGAGTCCCACTTATAATCAAAAGTCTCTTCAGATCAGATAGAGAGAGATGGAAGGAGAGAGTGAGAGTGCAGGGGAGTGAATTTGAAGATATGAACAGAGAGTTAAATAGATGTAGAGAAACAAAGAGGTTCACTTTCAGCCTTACGTGCACCTGTGGAGAATCCCTCCCCCACTCTACTCCTATCCATCCCTCTCTCTCCTTTAATCTCTCGTTCCCTCTATTCTCTCTGATCCAGGAGTGTGTTAGGGTAAATAAAGGTGTTTGTTGCTTCAGTGAGCATCCCGAGGACTGGGCTGACTGATCTCAGGCCAGTTCTGGTAATTAGACACACTGTGTTTATTATCTCGTTCTTTCGATTTCTCATTCATTCGCTCCCTCTCTCTCTCTGTCTCTCTGTCGCTCTCTCTCTCTGTCTCTCTCTCGCTCTTTCTCTCTCTCGCTCTTTTTGCTCTCCTCTCTTTCTCTCTCTCTCTTATTCCCTTTGTCTACCTTTATTCTCTCCCTCCAAACCATAGATGCTGGCGTTGTTGTGTTATGAGCGATTAAACAAAGAAAGCACTCAGTTTCACAAACACTTGCAGCGCTGGTCTATTATTCGTCCGTTCGCTTCTATCTCCCATTCAAACCCCCTTCCTTTCTGACTTTAGTTTTCTGTCATTACTCCTACATTGTGCCACTGGGTATCTCTCTCTCTTTCTCTCTCTCTCTCGCTCTGATTATGGGCAAGACTGGCAAGGGCACAAAGATTCTGCCAAATTAAGTACAGAATGAAGTAGCTGATAGTGAGGGTATTGACTGAAAGTATTGCTCTCTCTCTCTCACTCGCTCCCTCCCTCCCTCCACCCCTGTCTCTGTCCCTGTAGGGTCCATGTTCGACGGACAGATAAGGTGGGGACGGAGGCTGCGTTCCACCCTATAGAGGAGTACATGGTGCACGTGGAGGAACAGTTCCAACACATGGCCAGACGCATCCACGTGGACAAGAAACGAGTCTACCTGGCAACAGATGACCCCTCACTACTGCAAGAGGCTAAGACGAAGTGAGTGACAACCAATACCCTTATAATGAAGTGTGTGTGTGTGTGGTGTGTGGTGTGCCGTGCCGCCTCAGCTCCTATAAGGAATCCAGCTCAGATGAGCAGTGAAATGAACTCACCACACAAAGAGCAAGCAGGGCCAACCAACAGGGACAGGGAGGGGGTGTAGCATTCGTGTTTGTATGTCAGAATCCATCAAGAATCAAGTCCGTTAGTCTCTATGGGCCAGATGACCTTTTGGTGAGGGCCACAGCATAGTCCTTTAGTCTCTATGGGCCAGATGACCGTTTGGTGAGGGCCACAGCATAGTCCTTTAGTCTCTATGGGCCAGATGACAGGTTGGTGAGGGCCACAGCATAGTCCTTTAGTCTCTATGGGCCAGATGACAGGTTGGTGAGGGCCACAGCATAGTCCTTTAGTCTCTATGGGCCAGATGCCCGTTTAGTGAGGGCCACAGCATAGTCCGTTAGTCTCTATGGGCCAGATGACCGTTTGGTGAGGGCCACAGCTTAGTCCGTTAGTCTCTATGGGCCAGATGACAGGTTGGTGAGGGCCACAGCTTAGTCCGTTAGTCTCTATGGGCCAGATGACCGTTTGGTGAGGTCCACAGCATAGTCCTTTAGTCTCTATGGGCCAGATGACCGTTTGGTGAGGTCCACAGCATAGTCCTTTAGTCTCTATGGGCCAGATGACAGGTTGGTGAGGGCCACAGCATAGTCCTTTAGTCTCTATGGGCCAGATGACAGGTTGGTGAGGGCCACAGCATAGTTCGTTAGTCTCTATGGGCCAGATGACAGGTTGGTGAGGGCCACAGCATAGTCCTTTAGTCTCTATGGGCCAGATGCCCGTTTGGTGAGGGCCACAGCATAGTCCGTTAGTCTCTATGGGCCAGATGACCGTTTGGTGAGAGCCACAGCATAGTCCTTTAGTCTCTATGGGCCAGATGACCGTTTGGTGAGAGCCACAGCATAGTCCTTTAGTCTCTATGGGCCAGATGACCATTTGGTGAGGGCCACAGCATAGTCCGTTAGTCTCTATGGGCCAGATGACTGTTTGGTGAGGTCCACAGCATAGTCCGTTAGTCTCTATGGACCAGATGACAGGTTGGTGAGGGCCACAGCATAGTCCGTTAGTCTCTATGGGCCAGATTACTGTTTGGTGAGGTCCACAGCATAGTCCGTTAGTCTCTATGGACCAGATGACAGGTTGGTGAGGGCCACAGCATAGTCCGTTAGTCTCTATGGGCCAGATTACTGTTTGGTGAGGTCCACAGCATAGTCCTTTAGTCTCTATGGGCCAGATGACCGTTTGGTGAGGGCCACAGCATAGTCCTTTAGTCTCTATGGGCCAGATGACCGTTTGGTGAGGGCCACAGCATAGTCATTTAGTCTCTATGGGCCAGATGACCGTTTGGTGAGGGCCACAGCCTGGGGGAAGAAACGTTTCAGGTGGCGGGAAGTTTTGGTCATGAGTGAAGTGGCAAGGAGGGGTAGGCTGAAGGGTGTATTGTCCTGGTGATTGAGGGGCCTTTATGAGTCAAATCTGTAGTAAACTGGTTTAGTTTGTTGGGCAGTGAGGGGTCGTCTGGCGTCGGGGAGCTTTAGGTTTGAAGTTGGTAATGGTTTTCAGTCCACTCCAGACAGACAGTCGTGGCTGGAGAACTGTTGCTCTAGCCTGTCTTTGTACTGCTGTTTTGCTGCCCTAATTCCTGAGTGTATATTTTTCTTGGCCTCTCTATAGAGGTCCCTGGTCTTGCTCGTGTGGTCTTCCTCTTTGGAAGAAAGGAGAGCCCTAAGCTCACCAGTGCTTATCGTTGCTGTGTGATAGAAAGGTATTTCATGGTATGCAATTCTCCTCACATACACTGATGTAGGATGTGTCTGTGTACTCGTGTGTGTTGGCATTGTTGTCCATGAATATGTTCCAATCCGTGGTGTCTAGGCAGTCCTTTAACTGCCCAATGGCCTCTTCAGTCCATTTCTGCACTGTATGTTTGACAGGTTTAGCAGTTTTTAGTTTCTGTCTGTATGCGGGGATGAGGTGTAGCATCACATGGTCTGAGTTGCCCAGAGGAGCGTGGGGGACAGTGTGGTATGCCCCTTTAATAGTGCCGTAAACATTGTCCAGAATTTTTTATTGGCTTGTTGAACATTTCACCATTTGTTTGTAGCTGGGAAGTTCCTGTTGTAGGCTGGTGTGGTTAAAATCCCCCATGATGGTCAAAGTAGAATCCGGATATTTCCTTTCCACCTCTGTGATCTGATCAGCCTGCAGCAGTTGTGATGTGTGTGCACACAGGTGCTCGGCGTGATGTAGACTCTGGAGAGCATGCTTTAGACAGAATAGGGAAACACACACATCCTTTGAATTTACTGGACTGCTCCGGGATCAGCCCAGTTCAGCTGGAAGCCGGCTAGATCCACGGCGGTGTCGGGAATAGAGGCATTTAACCATAAAAAAAAGAAAGCAGAGGTGAGAGAGAGAAGTCCTTTTTTTCTCATCATCAGAAGTTGTAGCTCGTCGGATTTGTTGGCGAGTGAACGCACATTGGAGAGGGAGATGACGGACAAGGGGCATGGAGTCCTCACCTTCTGAAAGGCTTGAGTCCCAGCTTCTCCTCCCCATATGTCTCTGTCCCACAGTCCCATAACCTCGGTTTAATTAAAGTCTGACTCAACATCGGGGTAGACTTCAGTAGTATATCGTTGGATGATGACAGAATTTCAGGACAAATACCGGCCGGTATTGTGTCCCTAATATTCATTAGCCGTTCTGGGTGAAATCCACATTTTGTTGCGATCCAAAAGGGAACAAACACCAAAACACTGTGGCTGATCACTGGCCACAACTGTGTGTGTATGATTGGCCGTTTCCGAAATCTTTCTTGCCTACTACTTACTAGAACTACATACTGTATACTAATTGTACTAGATAAAACATACTGTTTTATAAAAAATGTATTGCAGTAGGCAAAAACGATCAACCTTTTTGGTGATCAGTTGTTGTCCAACACACTTGGGTCTGAAAAGATGACTCTCCTCCTCAATAGTTTGCAGCGAATTCTACTAGATAAAACGTCTACATGAGTATGACATCAAAGCATACTTCCTTTTCAAAATTTCACATAAAACATCATGTTTTTGCATAGACAAAATGCCTACTATTTAGAACGCAAGTTTGGGTATTCAGACACGGCCATTGTGTTTCTGTTTGTATGTAGAAGCCCATGTGGGTAATAGTATGTGTGTCCTACAGGTACGCTGACTATGAGTTCATCAGTGATAACTCCATCTCGTGGTCAGCCGGCCTTCACAACCGCTACACCGAGAACTCTCTGAGAGGAGTCATCCTAGACATACACTTCCTGTCCCAGACCGACTTCCTGGTCTGCACCTTCTCCTCACAGGTAGGTGTACCACATCCCAGGGGTTCTCAAAAGTGGGGTGTCTGCGAAAGTACTACAGGGTGTCCTTGGCTAAAACAACAAAAAATAAATATATATATATATATATATATACACACACACAGATATATATTATTTTTATGAATATTACTAACAGTATCAGATTAAACAAATTATGGCCAAGGGATCTGTGGAATATGTTTAGAGGGTGTAATGCAATACAATGTAATATTATTAATGTACAATTTATATTCTTAATCATGAGCAACATGAGCCTGGGAGGCTCCCAGGGAGATTGGTATCCTCAGTACTCCGCCAATTATACATTTTTCAACTCAATACCTCAAAATTATGTGTTTTTTTTACATAAACGCACTGTAATTTAAGCTTTAAAACTGCAACGTTTTCTCTCTGCCTCATGGTAGAATGAGTAAAATCGCAGGAAATTAGCTTAAACTGAATTCCTTCTCTCCAATGCAATGAGGCGAGCCTTTAAAATGTTTCATCCCAGGGCCCGGGACTTGATTCTTACAGCCATGCACTGAAGTCACAGCTAAAACTCCTTGTATGCTATTTTTATGATTATGAGGGGGTCCCTGATGAATTTGCTTTCACAAAAGAGGTCCTCAGTCCCAAAAGGTTTGAGAACCCCTGCCATAGCCAACACAACAGCCTTTAAGGGAATATAAGGTATATAATTCACTGATCTATACGGTTACAAACCTGAATAGCCTACTACTATTGTCATTGTCATGTTAAACAATGACCATAGGAGATGGCAGGGCAACAAATAGATCTGGGACCAGGTAACTTTTCATCTGAACAAATCTAAATAGTCAAATCCACATAATGTATAATTCGAAAAGTATTCAGACCCCTTGGCTATTAACATTTTGTTACGTTACAGCCTTATTATAAAATTGATTAAATCGTTTTTATCCCTCATAAATCTACAAACAAAACCTTACAATGACAAAGGAAATGCAGGTTTTAAGAAATATTAGCAAATTTATAAAAAATACAAAACTGAAATATTACATTTATATAAGTATTCAGACCCTTTACTCAGTACTTTGTTGAAGCACCTTTGGCAGCGATTACAGCCTTGAGTCTTCTTGGGTATGACGCTACAAGCTTGGCACAGCTGTATTTGCACATTGGCTATCTGCATTGTGTCCCGCCACCCGCCAACCCCTATGTTACGCTACTGATACTCTCTGTTCATCATATATGCATAGTCACTTTAACCATATCTACATGTACATACTAACTCAATCAGCCCAACTAACCGGTGCCTGTATGTAGCCTCGCTACTGTTATAGCCTCACTACTGTTATTTTTCATTGTCTTTTTACTGTTGTTTTTATTTCTTTACTTACCTATTGTTCACCTAATACCTTTTTTGCACGGTTGGTTAGAGCCTGTTAGTAAGCATTTCACTGCAAGGTCTACACCTGTTGTATTCGGCGCACGTGACAAATAAACGTCGATATTATTCTTCTCTGCAGATCCTCTCAGGCTCTGTCAGATTGGATGGGGATCGTCACTGCACAGCTGTTTTCAGGTCTCTCCAGGGATGTTCGATCGGTTTCAAGTCCGGGCTCTGGCTGGGCCACTCAAGGACATTTAGAAAATTGTGTTTACTTGTCTTGGCTGTGTGCTTGGGGTCGTTATTCGGTTGGAAGGTGAACCTTCGCACCAGTCTGAGATCCTGAGCGCTCTGGAGCAGGTCTTCATCAAGGATCTCTGGACTTTTCTCCGTTCATCTTTCCCTCCATCCTGACTAGTCTCCTAGTCCTTGCCACTGAAAAACATCCCCACAGCGTGATGCTGCCACCACCATGCTTCACCATAGGAATGGTGCCAGTTTTCCTCCAGACGTGACACTTGGCATTCAGGCCAAAGAGTTTAATTTTGGTTTCATCAGACCAGAGAATCTTGTTTCTCGTTCTTCCATTTAAGAATGATGGAGGCCACTATGTTCTTGGGGACCTTCAATGCTGCAGAAATGTTTTGCTACTCTTCCCCAGATCTGTGCCTCGACACAATCCTATCTCAGAGCTCTACGGACAATTAATTCGACCTCATGGCTTTGTTTTTGCTCTGACATATACTGCCAACTGTGGAACCTTATATAGACAGTTGTGTGCCTTTCCAAATCATGTCCAATCAATTGATTTTACCACAGGTGGACTCCAATAAAGTTCTAGAAAACATCTCAAGGATGACCAATGGAAACAGGATGCTCCTGAGCTCAATTTCGAGTCTCATAGCAAAGGGTCTGAATAGTTATGTATTTTTTTTTTGTTGCTTTAACACATTTGCAAACATTTCTGAAAACCTGTTTTTGCATTGTCATTATGGGCGATTGTGTGTAGATAGATGAGGAATGTTTGATTTAACCCGTTTTAGAATAAGGCCGTAACGTCACAAAATGTGGAAAAAGACAAATACTCTCTGAATGCACTGTAATCTAACATGCAAGCTGCCATGATTCTTCACGCTTCCTGGTCACATGTCCTGTTTCCTGTATATACCTTCTGTTTCCTACACAGTGCCTTCAGAAAGTATTCCATATTTGGTTGTGTCACAGCCTGATTTCAAAATTGATTAAATCAAACAAATTTAAACCTTTGTAGGACCTTTGGCAGCAATTATAGCTGTGAGTCTTTCTAGGTAAGTCTCTAAGAGCTTTCCACACCTGGATTGTGCAATATTTTCCCATTATTATTCTCACAATTCTTCAAGCCCTGTCAAATTGTATGTTGATCATTGCTAGACAATCATTTTCAGGTCTTGCCATAGATATTCAAGTAGAATTAAGTCAAAACGAAGCAACTTGTCCTGCTCCCAGTGTCTGAAAGAAAGCAGACTTTTCCTCTATGATATTGCCTGTGCTTAGCTCCAAACTCCCCAGTCCTTAACTAGTACAAGCATAACCATAACATGATGCAGCTACCACTATACTTGGAAATATGGAGAGTGGTACTCCTTAATGTGTTGTATTGGTTCTACTAAGCTAAACTCAGCAAAAATTGAAACGTTCTCTCACTGTCAACTGTGTTTATTTTCAGCAAACTAATAAGATTCAACAACTGAGACATAAACTGAACAATTTTCACAGACATGTGACTAACATAAATGGAATAATGTGTCCCTGAACAAAGGGAGGTCAAAATCAAAAGTAACAGTCAGTATCTGGTGTGGCCACCAGCTGCATTAAGACCTGCAGTGCATCTCCTCCTCATGGACTGCACCAGATTTGCCAGTTCTTGCTGTGAGATGTTACCCCACTCTTCCACCAAGGCGCCGGCAAGTTCCCGGACATTACTGGGGGGGAATGGCCCTAGCCCTCACCCTCCAATCCAAAAGGTCCCAGGCGTGCTCAATGGGATTGAGATCTGGGCAGTATGGCAGAACACTGACATTCCTGTCTTGCAGGAAATAACGCACAGAATGAGCAGTATGGCTGGTGGCGTTGTCATGCTGGAGGGTCATGTCAGGATGAGCCTGCAGGAAGGGTACCACATGAGGGAGGAGGATGTCTTCCCTGTAACGCACAGCATTGAGATTGACTGCGACTCATCAGTGAAGAGCACCTTTTGCCAGTCCTGTCTGGTCCAGCGACCGTGGGTTTGTGCCCATAGGCAACGTTGTTGCCGGTGATGTCTGGTGAGGACCTGCCCTACAGCAGTCCTACAACCCCTCAGTCCAGCCTCTGTCAGCCTATTGCGGACAGTCTGAGCACTGATGGAGGGATTATGCATTCCTGGTGTAACTCGGGCAGTTGTTGTTGCCATCCTGTACCTGTCCTGCAGGTGTGATGTTCAGATATACCGATCCTGTGCAGGTGTTGTTACACGTGGTCTGCCACTACGAGGACGATCAGCTGTCCGTCCTGTCTCCCTGTAGCGCTGTCTTAGGTGTCTCATAGTACGGACATTGCAATTTATTGCCCTGGCCACATCTGCAGTCCTCATGCCTCCTTGCAGCATGCCTAAGGCATGTTCATGCAGATGAGCAGGGACCCTGGGCATCTTTCTTTTGGTGTTTTTCAGAGTCAGTAGAAAGGCCTCTTTAGTGTCTTAAGCTTTCATAACTGTGACCTTAATTGCCTACCGTCTGTAAGCTGTTAGTGTCTTAAAGACCGTTCTACAGGTGCATGTTCATTAATTGTTTATGGTTCTTTGAACAAGCATGGCAAACAGTGTATAAACCCTTTCCAATGAAGATCTGTGAAGTTATTTGCATTTTTACGAATTATCTTTGAAATACAGGGTCCTGAAAAATGTATGTTTCTGTTTTTTGCGTTTTGAGTTTATATGGAATTGTTTTAAGAAGGTCATTTTGCTATTTGATTTAGAATTATTATTTCTTTGACATGTATTTAACCCCTTATTTTTGTCACTAAACGGTCTCCATATATACTTCCATTCATTGTTTTTCAACCGGTAACAGGGGACCTTCAGACGAATCTTGTGAGCCCTGTGGGCGTCCTTGATCAAAACAACCAACACGTATGTGTTCGTGATAGTCTCACCTTTTCACAGAAGGGTCAAATTAGTGTTCGGACGCTACAGACAGAAGTTGGCATATCGGCTGTATCGATTTCAGACAAGTCCCAAGACACTTGTGGGGGTCGTAGAGCAAAACGGAGGACACTATTGTGTTCGTGAGAGTCTCATATTTCCATAGGGTTTGTAGGCCAAACCATTCGGACGCTACAGACGATTTTTTGAGAAGACCGATTTTTGGGATGTCTTCCTCTCTGTCAACTGAGTTGAGAAGGATGCATGTGTCTTTGTAGTTACTGGGTGTAGGTGGCCTTTTTTGCGAGGCATTGGAAAAACACTGTTTCTTTTGGGTTGAATTTGTGTTTGAAATTCACTGCTCGACTGAGGGACCATTAAGATCATTTTATGTGTGTGGTAAAGAGATGAGGTAGTCGTCCATGAATCATGTTAAACACTATTATTGCATACAGAGTGAGTCCATGCAACTTCTTATGTGACTTGTTAAGCAAATGTTTACTCCTGAACTTCTTTAGGCTTGCCATGGCAAAGGGGTTGAATACTTATTGACTCAAGACATTTCAACTTTTCATTTTTCCACTTTGACATGATGGGGTATTGTGTGTAGGCTGGGGCCGATAGAGATGGTTGCCTCGCTTCAAGTCCTGAGGAAACTATGCAGTAATTTGTCTTTTATGTATTATTTCTTACATTGTTAGCCCAGAAAATCTTAAATGTTATTACATATTGGGTATAAGAGCGGGTCAATACGACTTTCCCGAAGCGGATCCTTTGTTCAGACCTCCACCCTGGACATTGGATCTAATCCCAAGAGGCCGACCCAAAACAAAGTCGTTGTTGCAGGAGAGACAGACGGAGCAGCCTCCTGGTCAGACTTAGAAGGCAAGCAACCATCCAGCACTTCCGAGGTTATTACTCGCCAATGTCCAGTGTCTAGACAACCAGGTGGACAAAATTAGGGCACGAGTTGCCTTCCAGAGAGACATCAGAGATTGTAACATGCTCTGTTTCACGGAAACATTGCTCACTCGGGATATGTTGTCAGAGTCAGTATAGCCACCGGGTTTCTTCATGCGTCGCGCCGACAGAAACATCTCTCTGGTAAGAAGAAGGGCAGGGGTGTACGACTCATGGTGTAATCATAACAACATGCAGGAACTTAAGTCATTTTTTTCACCTGACCTGACCCCCCCCCCCCCCCCCCCCCCCCAAGCAGATACCTCTACGGTCCTGAAAGAACTTCACTGGACTGTAAACTGGAAACCATATATGCTGAGGATACATTTATTGTAGCTGGGGATTTTAGTAAAGCTAATTTGAGAACAAGGACCCCTAAATTCTACCAGCACGTTGTAGTACCTGTAGTACCACATTGTAGTACATGCTCGAGCAAAACACTGGAACTGGAACACTGCTACTACTTCTGCAATGCATACAAGGCCCTCCATCTTGTTGCACCCTTCCTATAGGCAAAAACTAAAACAGGACGCGCCCGTGCTTAGGTCTATCCAACGCTGGTCTGACCAATTTGGATTCCACACTTCAAGATTGCTTTGATCACATGGACTGGGATAAGTTCTGGCTAGCTTCAGACAATAACATTGATGTATACGCTGACTCTGTGAGCAAGTTTATAAGAAAGTGCATAGGAGTCGTTGTACCCACTGTGACTATTAAAACCTTCCATAACCAGAAACTGTGGATTGATGGAAGCATTCGCGCAAAACTGAAAGCGCGAACCACCGCATTTAATCATGGCTTGGCGACTGGAAACATGACCAAATTCAAACAGTGTAGTTATTCCCTCCACAAGGCAATCGAAGAAGCAAAGTGTCAGTATAGAGACAAAGTAGTGTCGCAATTCAACGGCTCAAACATGAGACGTATGTGGCAGGGTCTACAGACAATTATGGATTACAAAAAGAAAACCAGCCCCGTCGCGGACATCGGTGTCTTGCTCCCAGACAAACTAAGCAACTTCTTTGCGCGCTTTGAGGACAATACAGTGCCACCGACTCAGCCCGCTACCAAAGACTGTGGGCTCTCCTTCTCCGAGGGCCGACGTGAGTCAAACGTTTAAACATGTTAACCCTCTCAAGGCTGCTGGCCCAGACGGCATCACAAGCCGCATCCTCAGAGCATGCTGGCTGGTTTGTTTACGGACATATGCAATCAATCCCTATCCCAGTCTGCTGTCCCCACATGCTTCAAGATGGCCACCATTGTTCCTGTTCCCAAGAATGCTAAGGTAACTGAACTAAATGACTATCACCCCGTAGCACTCACTTCTGTCATCATGAAGTGCTTTGAGAGATTGAGTCAAGGATCACCTCCACCCTACCTGATACCCTAGACCCACTCCAATTTTCTTACCGCCCCAATAGGTCCACAGACGATGCAATCGCCATCAGACTGCCTATCCCATCTGGACAAGAGGAATACTTATGTAAGAATGCTGTCAATGACTACAGCTCAGCATTCAACACCATAGTACCCTCCAAATTCATCATTAAGCTTGAGACCCTGGGTTTCGACCCCGTCCTGTGCAACTGGATCCTGGACTTTCTGATGGGTCGCCCCCAGGTGGTGAAGGTAGGAAGCAACATCTCCAACCTGCTGATCATCAACACTGGGCCCCACAAGGGTACGTTCTCAGCCCTCTCCTGTACTCCCTGCTCACCCATGACCACGTTGCCATGCACGCCTCCAACTCAATCATCAAGTTTCCAGACGACACTACAGTGGTAGGATTGATTACCAACAACGACGAGACGGCCTACAGGGAGAAGATGAGGGTCCTCCGAGTGCGGTGTCAGGAAAATAACCTCTCACTCAACGTCAACACTCAAATCACTGGCCACTTTAATAAATGGATTTAATAAAAGGTATCACTAGTCACTTTAAATAATGCCACTTTAATAATGTTTGCATATTCTACATTACTCATCTCATATGTATATACTGTATTTTATATCATCTACTGCATCTTGCCTATGCCGCACGGCCATCGTGCGTCCATATACAGTGCCTTGCGAAAGTATTCGGCCCCCTTGAACTTTGCGACCTTTTGCCACATTTCAGGCTTCAAACATAAAGATATAAAACTGTATTTTTTTGTGAAGAATCAACAAGTGGGACACAATCATGAAGTGGAACAACATTCATTGGATATTTCAAACTTTTTTAACAAATCAAAAACTGAAAAATTGGGCGTGCAAAATTATTCAGCCCTCTTAAGTTAATACTTTGTAGCGCCACCTTTTGCTGCGATTACAGCTGTAAGTCGCTTGGGGTATGTCTCTATCAGTTTTTCAAATCGAGAGGATGAATTTTTTTCCCATTCCTCCTTGCAAAACAGCTCGAGCTCAGTGAGGTTGGATGGAGAGCATTTGTGAACAGCAGTTTTCAGTTCTTTCCACAGATTCTCGATTGGATTCAGGTCTGGACTTTGACTTGGCCATTCAAACACCTGGATATGTTTATTTTTGAACCATTCCATTGTAGATTTTGCTTTATGTTTTGGATCATTGTCTTGTTGGAAGACAAATCTCCGTCCCAGTCTCAGGTCTTTTGCAGACTCCATCAGGTTTTCTTCCAGAATGGTCCTGTATTTGGCTCCATCCATCTTCCCATCAATTTTAACCATCTTCCCTGTCCCTGCTGAAGAAAAGCAGGCCCAAACCATGATGCTGCCACCACCATGTTTGACAGTGGGGATGGTGTATTCAGGGTGATGAGCTGTGTTGCTTTTACGCCAAACATAACGTTTTGCATTGTTGCCAAAAAGTTCAATTTTGGTTTCATCTGACCAGAGCACCTTCTTCCACATGTTTGCTGTGTCTCCCAGGTGGCTTGTGGCAAACTTTAAACAACACTTTTTATGGATATCTTTAAGAAATGGCTTTCTTCTTGCCACTCTTCCATAAAGGCCAGATTTGTGCAATATACGACTGATTGTTGTCCTATGGACAGAGTCTCCCACCTCAGCTGTAGATCTCTGCAGTTCATCCAGAGTGATCATGGGCCTCTTGGCTGCATCTCTGATCAGTCTTCTCCTTGTATGAGCTGAAAGTTTAGAGGGACGGCCAGGTCTTGGTAGATTTGCAGTGGTCTAATACTCCTTCCATTTCAATATTATCGCTTGCACAGTGCTCCTTGGGATGTTTAAAGCTTGGGAAATCTTTTTGTATCCAAATCCGGCTTTAAACTTCTTCACAACAGTATCTCGGACCTGCCTGGTGTGTTCCTTGTTCTTCATGATGCTCTCTGCGCTTTTAACAGACCTCTGAGACTATCACAGTGCAGGTGCATTTATACGGAGACTTGATTACACACAGGTGGATTTTATTTATCATCATTAGTCATTTAGGTCAACATTGGATCATTCAGAGATCCTCACTGAACTTCTGGAGAGAGTTTGCTGCACTGAAAGTAAAGGGGCTGAATCATTTTGCACGCCCAATTTTTCAGTTTTTGATTTGTTAAAAAAGTTTGAAATATCCAATAAATGTCATTCCACTTCATGATTGTGTCCCACTTGTTGTTGATTCACAAAAAAATACAGTTTTATATCTTTGTGTTTGAAGCCTGAAATGTGGCAAAAGGTCGCAAAGTTCAAGGGGGCCGAATACCTTCGCAAGGCACTGTATATATATGTACATATTATTATTCCATTCCATGACATTGGTGTGTATAAGGTAGTCATTGTGAATTTGATAGATTACTTGTTTGATATTACTGCACTGTTGGAACTAGAAGCACAAGCTCTACACTTGCATTAACATCTGCTAACCATGTGCATGTGACCAATAAAATGTTATTTGATAACACAACAAAAATTTGAAAAAAAAGTGAAGGGGTGTGAATACTTTCTGAAGGAACTGCATCTGTACTTCCTGTATCTCTACGTATTGTTTTCTGTAGCTCAACTTCCTGTTTATACCTCCTGTTTCCTGTATCTCTTCTTTCTGGTTCCAGGTGTGCCGTGTGGCCTACGAGATGATGCAAACGCTGCACCCGGACGCCTCCTCCTTCTTCCACTCGCTAGACGACATCTACTACTTCGGTGGTCAGAACGCCCACAACCAGATCGCCATCTACCCCCACCAACCCCGCAGCCCCGAAGACATACCCCTGGAGCCTGGTGACGTCATCGGCGTGGCGGGGAACCACTGGGATGGCTACTCGAAAGGGGTCAACCGTAAAATGGGCCGCACCGGCCTCTACCCGTCCTACAAAGTCAAGGAGAAGATCGAGACCGTGAAGTATCCCACGTACCCCGAGGCAGACAAGCTGCTCTCAAACTCCCAACATAAGTGAAGAAGAAAGGGAAAGATGAAAATAAAAATAGAGAAAGAGACTCTGATTCAGTGATAGAACAGGGGGAAAGGGGGGGGGGTGATCGTGTTTAGGCTGCACTGAGAGTCTGTGTGTTGTGTGTGTGTGGGTCTGTAAATTATGGAATCTTGCAGCTGCCACTACATCGTCCCCGTGCACACAGATTATGATGAAAAGTATCAATCAAACATTGATTTCAAATGAACCGGAAAACAATTAAACGCCCGTAGCCGACAACGTGGACTGGGAATGGAACTAGCCAATTGGGTCGAGCCTTGGATCAAGGGCTGAGAAACAATTATAAACTGGAAGAAAAAAACATGTTTTCATTTTTATTCAATTATTTTGGTGGTTTTAATTCTATTCTTGCCTTATTTCTTCTCTCCTGTGTTCATTAAATGTACTGTATCTTGTATCTTCCCCTTGCCATATTCACTCACTGCGTTCCTCCACTCTCCTTTTGCTCCAATAGCACTGTCCAACATCTAGTCTTTCATGTGCAATTCCTTTTATACCACCTTAATGTCTTTTTAACAAGTGATTTGATTTTAACGTGCGTGTGTCTGTTTAGGGGGCATGACATGGTGCCTGTCAGCAGTGAGCGGCGTCCTTATGTCCTTACTGAATAGTTGTGTTGTGCTCAATGAGACTGGTGGTGACAGTTGGACCCTTAGCAGGAACTTGAGCCGTGAACTATGGTGACCAATAAGTGAAGATTGATGATGGTGAACAATGTTGATCTATGTTGAACAATAATACTCTATGGTGACCTATGATTACCTTTGAACTATGATGACCTGTAATGATCTACGGTGAACTACAGTGCACACAGGAGCACTCTTTAGGCTCACCAAACAAAGCACTCCACTGAGCTAATGTCCTTTTGACATCTCTACGTCCGTCTAAGTCCATCTGTTTGTTTGTTGTATTATTTTTTTTACTAACATTACTGTTGGAAATATGAGGGGGGGGGGGGGTAATAGATGCCTATGTTGAAATTGATAATGCTATGTCATAAGAGGTTTGTAATCGACTGTCATAAAGAACTTTGTCATAGCTTATGTTCTGGGGGCATTTTCTTTGAAAACAAACACTGATCGAGTAAACTTGACAAACCAAGTGGCACTTGTGTTGTCCCGCTCCATCTCCATTAAAAGGAATCCCAAATGATTCCACCTCTACCCTCAAACCCCCCCCCCCCCAAAACTCCTTATGAATGATGTTGAATAAATGTGTTACGAAGGTTGTTATGGATGATACTGCTACTCCCACAAAGGTTGATATTAATTGTTCAATGTGAACCTACCAGGAATGTCTTTGTCCCGAATCAAGAGAGCCTCCTAGTCAGGTGACCTATCATCATCAGCTGACCAGTCACCTGACCTCATCAAGATGGCAAACATTTGATGGTTTGACAGCCATCAGAGGACTTCATCCAGTATGTGTTCGTGACATGAGGGTTATGTATGCCTTAACCCTTCAAGGAAAGTGTCATCCCTCTTCCTTTAGAAGGAAGGGTCCAGCCAGAGCCAAATATTTAGAGAGTTGGGACAATGCAGTTTCTGTCTGAACGTTACGAGAGCTCTACATTCTCCTCCGTAGCCATTGCTTAGTTATAACTGACGCTTCCGTGTTGTGCTGTTTATTCTGAGCGTTTTCTAAACCAATGAAGATGTCCATTTGTTGACACTACAATAGTAAATATATATATATATATATATATATATATATATATATGAACACAGAAAATACTTGGATACACATGATCCTGAATGCTAATCAATAAAAATGTATATTAAATTCACTGCTCTGTTTTGCTTGTTTTACAGTGGGTCATTTCATAGGGAACTGTCGGAGTTGCTATCTTAATGTTACATCACCAAAATGTTGAGAATAAAAGCAATAAAATGGCGTCTGTTCTAGAAGTTGTCCAAACTCTCTAAATATATGGCTCTGGGTCCGGCGTCACTGATGGCCAAGGCTGTCGATGACCCCTGTGTGGCCGTAATGCCCACTAAAAAAGATACATGCTTTGCTGCCAAAGTGGCAATTGTGCCCTTGGGCTGAATGTAATAATTCCCTTCTCACGGCTGCCAATCACCGTTCTCCTAAGCGTCTCTCACTCATATCGCTCTCTCAGATATCTAAATTGAACTCTCTGAAGCATTTATTTGGTCTGCAATTTCTGAGGCTGGTAACTCTAATGAACTTATCCTCTGCAGCAGAGGTAACTCTGGGTCTTCCTTTCCTGTGGCGGTCCTCATGAGAACCAGTTTCATCACAGCGCTTGATGGTTTTTGCGACTGCACTTGAAGAAAGTTTCAAAATGCTAGAAATGTTTCGGATTGACTGACCTGTCATTTCTCTTTGGTTATTTGAGCTGTTCTTGCCATAATATTGACTTTTACCAAATAGGGCTATCTTCTGTATACCACCCTTACCTTGTCACAACACAACTGATTGGCTCAAACACGTTAATAAGGAAAGAAATTCCACAAATTAACTTTAAAAAAAGCACACCTGTTAATTTTCCCGGCTGCCAATCACTGTGCTCTTAAACGCCTCTCACTCAAATCACTCTCAGATATCTAAATTCTTATTAGCCAATACCTGTCACGTGATCGGGTCCTTCTCACAGGCATCGCATCTCCGAAGCAGGCTACAAGAGAAGACAGACACATCAGGGATGCAACAGCATCAAATTCTGAGGCGCTTGTTGAAGACATTAGAACTGCCAACATGATGAGTAGGCCTAACGAACAACAAAAGTACTAGCCCTATGTCAATCTACTATCCCCAATAGTACAAAAGTCAACCTTTTCTATTGCTCAACTTGTCCTTCTGTAAGAGAAATGAATATTTCAAACATACTCTGGGATAGTTGTGGGACGTGACCGATCCCAAATGAAAATAACCATTATAGCCTACATACAAATACAAATGAAAATGTACAAGCAATGAGGCTGATGTAACAGAACAGAATGATCAGCTTAAAATATTGATGAACTATTAGGCTATTTCTTCACATAAATGCAGCAATGCGCACAAGGCGAGAAGGCTATACTCTCAAATGTTCTAAAATGCCATTTTAACGGAAGTGCACTGCAAATGAGAGCTCTTTCATATGACAGAGATGGAAAATAGCCTTCCGAAATGTAGTAAGACACATTAACGAGCATGTGTTGTTAACATGACTGGACAACGAAAGAAAGCTGAGAACATGAGCTAAATGGGCATATGAGGAAGTGTTTATAAAACAATCCCCTTGACATTCTGTCAAAAACATGGTAAAACATGCGTTATAAAACAGGTTTTAAACATTTTACATTTATAGTTTCTAAATGTTGCCTGCCTCCACTCAGATTGCAAGGTGGGTGAGGTTGCAGTGCACTGGCTTTTCCTATCTTGTCTAACAGTGCCTCAAGTATGTCGACAGAATCCAGCCTGCAGACATTAAAGTTTGGCTACATGTTCAGGTGCCTCGTGTCAACATAAGTGTATGCGTTGTAACTGTACATAACTAATTAGGCTACATGTTGAAGTGTAGGTGATAGCCTATGAGCATTGGATACAGCCTGTCATGTCCAGACCGATGCTGACATGAGGCACCTGAAAATGTAGCCAAACTTTAGTGAGACTTTGAATTACATATACAGTGCCAGTCAAAAGTTTGGGCACACCTACTTTAACAGGGTTTGTTTTCTTTATTTTGACTGTTTTCTGCATTGTAGAATGATAGTGAAGACATCAAACTATATGGTAACACATGGAGTCAAGTAGTAAGCCAAAAAGTGTGAAACAAAGCAAAATGTATATTTTATATTTGAGATACTTCAAAGTAGCCACCCTTTGCCTTGATGAAAGCTTTGCACACACTTGGCCTTTTCTCAACCACTTTCATGAGGTTGTCACCTGGAATGCATTTCAATTAACAGGTGTGCCTTGTTAAAAGTTCATTTGTGGACTTTCTTTCCTTCTTAATGTGTTTGAGCCAATCAGTTGTGTTGTGACAAGGTAGGGTTTGTATACATACGCCCTATTTGGTAAAAGAACAAGTCCATATTATGGCAAGAACAGCTCAAATGACCAAAGAGAAATGACAGTCCATCATTAAGGTCAGTCAATCCGGAAAATGTCAAGAACTTTGAATGTTTCTTCAAGTGCAGTCGTAAAAACTATTAAGGGCTATGATGAAACTGGCTCTCATGAGGACCGCCACAGGAAAGGAAGACCCAGATTTACCTCTGCTGCAGAGGATAAGTTCATTAGAGTTACCAGCCTCAGAAATTGCAACATCAACTGTTCAGAGGAGACCACCATGTGAATGAGGCCTTCATGGTTGACTTTCTGCAAAGAAACCACTACTTAAGTACACCATAAATAAGAAGAGACGTGCTTGGGCCAAGAAACACGCACATTGGACATTAGGCCATTGGAAATCTGTCAAAATTTTAGATTTTTGGTTTCAACCCTCATGTCTTTTTAGGTGATCGGATGATCTCCGCATGTGTGGTTACCACCATGAAGCCTGGAGGAGGTGGTGTGATGGATTTATTTTGAATTCAAGGCACATTTAACCAGCATGGCTACCACAGCATGGCTACCACAGCATTCTGCCATCCCATCTGGTTTGCGCTTAGTGGGACTATCATTTGTTTTCAACAGGAAAAGGATGTGTAAGGGCTATGTTACCAAGAAGGAGAGTGATGGAGTGCTGCATCAGATGACCTGTCCTCGACAATCACCCGACCTCAACCCAATTGAGATGGTTTGGTATGAGTTGGAACGCAGCCAACAAGTGCTCAGCATATGTGGATACTCTTTCAAGACTGTTGGAAAAGCATTCCAGGTGAAGCTAGTTGAGAGAATGCCAAGAGTATGCAAAGCTGTCAAGGCAAAGGGTGGTTACTTTAAAGAATCTCAAATATAAAATATTTAATAACATTTTTTGGAACCATTTCAATATTATCGCTTGCACAGTGCTCCTTGGGATGTTTAAAGCTTGGGAAATCTGTTTGTATCCAAATCCGGCTTTAAACTTCTTCACAACAGTATCTCAGACCTGCCTGGTGTGTTCCTTGTTCTTCATGATGCTCTCTGCGCTTTTGACAGACCTATGAGACTATCACAGTGCAGGTGCATTTATACGGAGACTTGATTACACACAGGTGGATTGTATTTATCATCATTAGTCATTTAGGTCAACATTGGATCATTCAGAGATCCTCACTGAACTTCTGGAGAGAGTTTGCTGCACTGAAAGTAAAGGGGCTAAATAATTTTGCACGCCCAATTTTTCAGTTTTTGATTTGTTAAAAAAGTTTGAAATATCCAATAAATGTCGTTCCACTTCATGATTATGTCCCACTTGTTGTTGATTCTTCACAAAAAAAATACAGTTTTATATCTTTATGTTTGAAGCCTGAAATGTGGCAAAAGGTCGCAAAGTTCAAGGGGGCCGAATACTTTCGCAAAGCACTGTATATAGGCTAAACACCAGTCTTGTTTGACAAATTTAAAGTAGGATCATTATTAACAGCTGAAGGCTGGATTCTGTCGACATACTTGAGGCACTGTTAGACAAGATAGGAAAGGCCAGTGCACTGCAACCTCACCCACCTTGCAATCTGAGTGGAGGCAGTCAACATTTAGAAACTATAAACGTAATTGTTTGAAACCTGAACGTTTTTTGTCATTTTATGACGCATGTTTTACCATGTTCTGACAGAATGTTAAGGGGATTATTTCATAAACACTTTCTCATATGCCCTTGAAACTAGTAGCCTATTTATCATTCATGTTCTAAACTTTCTGTTTTCAAATCAATGTAACTGGCTATTTTGGTTAATGGCCTTGGTGCCCTGGCAGATTGGGCACCTCTTGAAGGCCAAATGGCCTTGCCCCTGAAATCCCGAATTTCCAGCCCTTGTCCAGCTATAAACCAATTATTTATCTAGATATACTGTAAAGCTGCCAGAGTGAGTCACCCCAATGGACAATTCAGCCACCTAAAACCCCCATGCACCAGATGACAGAGAAGAATATAAATGCCATTTAGCAGACACTTTTATCCAAAGTGGGAATCAAACCCACAACTCTGGGAGTGTATACGCCATGTTATTTTACACAGTACTTCTTGTTCTCTCATGTCCAGTTTTTTACTTCCTACAACGTCTTAGTCATTTAGGATCTCTAATTATACGTCTTATTTTTGCAGACTTCTTATGTACACAGCACTGGCGGTGTATGGGAGCTTTGTTACATATCCCTCCTTTAACTCCATCAGTGATCTACATGCCTCGTTGGACAGCAACAAGATAAAGTGCAGAGCTAGTGGGGAGATGAGTTTCGAGTGTACGAAGGAGAAAATCATATTTTTTTATAGCTATTCACACTTCTGACAACAATTCAGAGCCAATTTAGTCTGGGTTGACAACCACACTCACAAAGTGTGCGGTGCAGACACGAGCACACGCACATCCTCTCTCTTAGCCGAGAGCAATTCAATGAACATCTCTTTCACCGAGTAAGAGGTGCCTCCAGGGCTTTCTAAATGCACAAGTTAACTCGAGGGGAGTTTAATTAAAACACTTGACGCTGTAACAGTCATTTAAAAGAGACGTTAGTTCAGTTAATTATTCTGTTAATTGGTCTGCGGTACCCAGTGTGGGTGCCTTCAGGTTTTTAACTGGCCAATTCTGCTCTCTCTACTTATGGCCAAATTTTTTAAACAATTGTAAATCTCACAGAGAACACAGGGCTGTTTTATAGGCAGCGTAGCGAAGGTGTGTCCTGCCTTGTGTCCTGAGGGTAGGCCATGGTCATGGTCATTCTCCTGGTTTCTGGAGTATTTGGGGGCTTAATCCATGCTTTAAGTACAGTATACAGGTACTGTGGCATTGAAGTGTAAGTCACTGGAAAAGATTAACAAGTTACAGCAGCATGTTGACTTTCAGAATTCATGTCTTGTAAGCGGAGTTCATTTTGGCAGCCATTTTAGATTTAGTTTTATTCTTAGTCTTTTTACTAAAATAGCTTGTAGTCTTAATCACATTTTAGTAATTTAATCCTTAGGTTTAGTTATTATCAGTCGTCTAAACTCTGGACAATTTTAGTCTAGTTTTAGTCAATGCATTGTCTATTAAATAATTAATATTTAGGATAGCAAATAATTAACTGCAACGTCCCAATGGGTAAATTGTCTTAGACACACAGTACTGCTCTATACAAAATAGACACTGTACATTACACACAAAAAATAATGCATACCCTTATTATCAAACACTGCTCATATAGCCACATACAGTTGATGTCGGAAGTTTACATACACCTTAGCCAAATACATTTAAACTCAGTTTTTCACAGTTCCTGACATTTAGTCCTAGTAAAAATTCCCTGTCTTAGGTCAGTTAGGATCAGCACTTTATTTTAGGAATGTGAAATGTCAGAATAATAGTAGAGAGAATTATTTATTTCAGCTTTTATTTCTTTCATCACATTCCCAGTGGGTCAGAAGTTTACATACACTCAGTTAGTATTTGGTAGTATGGCTTTTAAATTGTTTAACTTAGGTCAAACATTTCGGGTAGCCTTCCACAATAGATTGGGTGAATTCTGACAGAGCTGGTGTAACTGAGTCAGGTTTGTAGGCCTCTTTGCTCACACACACTTTTTCAGTTCTGCCCACATATTTTCTATGGGATTGAGGTCAGGGCTTTGTGATGGCCACTCCAATACCTTGACTTTGTTGTCCTTAAGCCATTTTGCCACAACTTTGGAAGTATGCTTGGGGTCATTGTCCATTTGGAAGACCCATTTGCGACCAAGCTTTAACTTCCTGACTGATGTCTTGAGATGTTGCTTCAATGTATCCACGTAATTTTCCATCCTCATGATGCCATCTATTTCGTGAAGTGCACCAGTCCCTCCTGCAGCAAAGCACCCCCACAACATGATGCTGCCACCCCCGTGCTTCACGGTTGGGATGGTGTTCTTTGGCTTGCAAGCCTCCCCCTTTTTCCTCCAAAAATAACAATGGTATCATTATGGCCAAACAGTTCTAAAAATGTCCAGTGGACATTTCTCCAAAAAGTACAATCTTTGTCCCCACGTGGAGTTGAAAACCACAGTCTGGCTTTTAATGGCGGTTTTGGAGCAGTAGCTTCTTCCTTGCTGAGTGGACTTTCATGTTATGTCGATATAGGACTCGTTTTACTGTGGATATAGATACTTTTGTACCTTTTTCCTCCAGCATCTTCACAAGGTCCTTTGCTGTTGTTCTGGGATTGATTTGCACTTTTCGCAACAAAGTATATTCATCTCTAGGAGACTGAGCGCGTCTCCTTCCTGAGCGGTATGACGTCTGTGTGGTCCCATGGTGTTTATACGTGCTTACTGTTGTTTGTACAGTTGAACGTGGTACCTTCAGGCATTTAGAAATTGCCCCCAAGGATGAACCAGACTTGTGGAGGTCTACAATTTTTTTCTGAGGACTTGGCAGATTTCTTTTGATGTCAAGCAAAGAGGCACTGAGTTTGAAAGTAGGCCTTGAAATACATCCACAGGTACACCTCCAATTGACTCATTTTCTGGAATTTTCCAAGCAGTTTAAAGGCACAGTCAACTTGGTGTATGTAAAATTCTGACCCACTGGAATTGTGATAAAGTCAATTATAAGTGAAATAATCTGTGTATAAACAATTGTTGTAAAAATGACTTGTACAAAGTAGATGTCCTAACAGACTTGCCAAAACTATAGTTTGTTAACAAGAAATTTGTGGAGTGGTTGAAAAACGAGTTTTAATGACTCCAACCTAAGTGTATGTTAACTTCTGACTTCAACTGTACATAATACTTTGCACATTCCCTTATTCTGTCAGTGGCGTTCTAACACAGCTGAGCTTTACTTATTTCTGTTTAGGTATTTGATGGACATGGGAATGAAGGAGTGCTTACACCTGTTCAGTTTACACTTAAGGACCCTATAGAGTCTGCCTGTGGGGAGGATGGACCCTATAGAGTCAGCCTGTGGGGAGGATGGACCCTATAGAGTCTGCCTGTGGGGAGGATGGACCCTATAGAGTCAGCCTGTGGGGAGGATGGACCCTATAGAGTCTGCCTGTGGGGAGGATGGACCCTATAGAGTCTGCCTGCGGGGAGGATGGACCCTATAGAGTCTGCCTGTGGGGAGGGTGGACCCTATAGAGTCTGCCTGTGGGGAGGATGGACCCTATAGAGTCTGCCTGTGGGGAGGATGGACCCTATAGAGTCTGCCTGTGGGGAGGATGGACCCTATAGAGTCGGCCTGTGGGGAGGATGGACCCTATAGAGTCTGCCTGTGGGGAGGATGAACCCTATAGAGTCTGCCTGTGGGGAGGATGGACCCTATAGCATCTGCCTGAGGGGAGGAGCTGATATTCAGAGTGAAGTGCATGGGAGGGATCTGGAATAATTTTCTGCGCTTGTCTGGTAACAGTCTGTTCAAACAATAGTCTGCAGGGAGGGATGTTGCCTCACACCCATGACCTTCACACCCATGACCTTCACACCCATGACGTTCATTGCAGTTTGTATCAGGCGGGCAATTTGAGATGTCAGTTGGACTGATGAATTGCCAAACCATACTGTGATGCCATATCTCAAGATACTCTCTACGACCACGTGGTAGAACAGAAGCATTATTATCTGGTACAATTCCAAAAACCGTCTACATAGGAAATAGAGGCATTGGTTGGACTCTGCAGCAGACACACTCTAGTTGGACCTTCCAGCTTAGCACATTGTACATATGTACACCCAGGTACTTATCCGAACTAACTTGTGCTATGTTGGCATTGTGGACAACCACAGGCATGTGGTCGCCGACAGATTTGGGGTCAAACACCATCTCCTCTATTTTCTTTACATTAAGGATGAGAGAGTGCTCATCATATCACTTAACAAATCTCTGACCTTTGAATCTCTGACTTGTACACAGTAGTATCTGCATCTTTATACAATAGACAAAGAATGACAGTATCATCAGAAAACTTGACAATATAGTTATCAGGATTACTGCTAGTGCATTCCTGAGGGTACTGTTAACTCTAACCGGTCGAGTATGGCTAGTCAGGAATAAGTGGTACCATCTAATGGTGTAGTGGTTAACACCATCTGATTTAACTGGCTGAGTAGGACAAGTGGTTTTATTGTGCTAAACGCTGAACTGAAATCAATAAATAACTGTCCAGCATAGGCCATGGGGTTTTCCAGATGCTGAACAATGAGATGCACTATGGTGTTGATTGCATCATCCGTCCCACGACTTTTCCCTTGATAAGGATCTAACACACCATGATCTTTTCAAAACACTTAATTGCGATGGGGGTCAGAGCAACAGGTGTGTAGTCATCATTTTCTTTTGGACAAGGCTTTTTGGGGACTGGAGTGCTAATGGCCTTATGGCCACAAAGATGTGGACAATATGGGAGTCTACAGACCTCTGAAAGACAGGGCATAAAGCAGGAGTAAGTCCCTCGAAGAAAAGAAGAGTTGCCTTATTCATACAGGTGTGCTTGAAGACTAGTGACAGCCACAGGGTTGATTTCCGACCTAAGAACAATGTCATCAATAACAATGGAGTCAGTCATTATCACACTCAACAGAGAAGTCATGTACATCAAATATTTCATAGAAAACACTTAATTAATTGGCATTGGTCAATTCATCTGGTGCGCGCAAGGATTCTTTAGGCAAGGTTCATAATGGTTATTGTTCTCATCAACTTTCATTGGTTTTTTTCATTCACTGTAAGGAACTCTTTTTTTTTCATTGATTCCTTGTGGTCTTTCCTTGTCTCCTTGTGGTCTTTCCTTGTCTCCCTGAGCTTTTGGTTGAGCTCCTTTTGCACACATTTCAGAGGTTCTTGCCTCTTGCTTGCCTCTTGACCCAGTCCGTTCCCTCCTCTGTGATGTATGGTTTGTTGTTTGGGTATGCCTTTAATGTAATTTGGGGTATGACAGAGTCAACACAGAAATGGATGTAGTCTGTGGCAGCCTGTGTTGACTTGCGCATGTCTAACTCGTGAAAAATATCCCAATCTGTACACACAAAAAAAACATCCCTTAAGTGATTATCTGCTGTCTTCAGTCCACACAAGATTTCACGAGGGGTTTTTAGCTCTTGAGAGCTGTACTGTAGGTGGGAGTGAGCTGGACGGTGTTGTGATTGGAGTTAGACAGGTGGTTTAGCTCTAGCTGAGCATACATTTTTAACATTTCCAAAACATTTCTGTCCCAAGTCACTACTTCACCGGAGAGGCATTTGAATGTAATCTTTTTTCAATCAAAATGTATTTTATGGGCAGAAATACCTTCTGGAACATGTGAACTTTCATGTGCCTTAATAACAAAACGCATACGCCATCTGTAAATAAGAATTAAACTGTTAAATTATGAGCCTCGTTGGTTTAGCCATGGAAAAAGATAGGAACCTTCCCGCTAGCCCTGATTGGCTGAGATAATGAATGGGCTGGACATGCCAAGAGATGAGTTCGAACTGGTCTGCCATGCATCATGCTTCTGTCGATAACGTGAGCTGTTCAGTATGTGTCGATAATCCTGGCTACTGCGGCTTTTTAAAAGTACAGTATATAACATTAGCCATAGAGAACTGCAAAAGTGTTGATACTGCTCTCAACAACATTGCTGCCCTTAATTTAGTAGGCAAAGTGTGAAAAAGTTGTGATCGACTACTTTCCGCACACAGTCAGAGTGAACCCGAGTGACTTGACACAACGCGGGCCAAACAAGCTGTACACTCTACAGACAAAACAGAGTTAAAGGGGTTCCAGTCTGCTGTGAAGCGTTCATCCACGCACATAGGGAAGAGCCTAGCTACATTTTCAGATATTATACAGTACATTTCTAATTCAGTCAGAAAGTCGTTTTCATTGCAAGTTAAAGCATACTTTAACTACTGTAGCTAGCAAACGTTAGCTTGCTGGCTCGCTAGCTAACGATGCGTGTATGATCTGTGTAGTAATATTATTTGTATCTCAGAAAGCCATATGCATTGCTAGTTATAGCCTAATGTTAGCTAACTAAGATTGAACCTCCTAGGTTAGCTTTAGCTACCTGTGGATTCATACTACAGCACCATGCAAAATTGGGATTACAAGTTTATCAACTTTCAAAGCAGAATTACTTTCCCATTGTTCTTCAACTGCAGTGTATGATATACCATTGTGTTGCTCTGAGTCTCTACAATATAAAAAGCCCAATTGGAAATGTTGCTACATAAGACACAAAAAGAGGTGGTTGGCCCTTTGTCAAGAATTCTGTTATTTTTAGTGTCACATTTAACAGACTGTTCATACCCAGGTAGTGCCATTGTCAGTTTGCAATGATACACAAAACGTTTCCAAAATAAAAATAGGGGCTTTTGGGGTACGTTGTGGTTGTTGGTTGACATAGTCAGCTACTTTGGCAGTGGCCCTTGCAGCCGTGGAACTAGGGGGTATGTAGAAGAATGCTTCTGAATTCCCCGGGTAGGTAAAACCGCCTTAGACTCAAACATAGCTGTTGAACGTCTGGATTGTATATTGTTTACACCATTTGTTGTTGATGCACACACAGATACTGCCCCCTCTGCTCTTCCTTGACGCATCACTCCTATCCAAGCGGACATGAGTAAACCCCTCTATTTCAATAGGAGAATCGGTTGATGTCTTGATGTAACCAAGTCTCAGTAAATGGCATGATGCAGGACTCACATTATTCGTAGCATGCTCTGGTTTCCAGTCGGAGTTCATCCATTTTATTTTGCAGAAAACACGAGGTGCACAGGATCATAGATGGTACAGATGGTCTACTGCTCCTTCGCCGGAGCCACTGTCTGATTCCCTCACTTCCATGAGCACATTGAGCCTTGTCCAGCAAGGCCTCTTATACCTTAGCTGGCAACATTGCTATTGTGGCAGAAATAGCCATGATTAACCATAAGCTACTACAAAGCCTTGTCTATAGGTTAAACCACAGCTCAGATTTTCTCCCCATTATAATCGTAGGAGGGGGGGTAAGTAACATGATTGTGTGATTACATTGAAAAGGGGAGAATCTGAGTTTTCTAACAATGCCAGACTTATTGCTGTAGCCTACTTGTAATACTCAGCAAATAGGAAAAAAGTAACTCTTCTCACATTTGCGGACCGCAAGGTGAATAAAGCGCATATGGCAAAATAGAGTTTGGGATGTTATCAAAGCAAAAATTGCCAACAGGTTTTGTTACAATTTAGAAGTGCCCTGAGGTTGTATCAGGGCAAAAGGAGCTGTGTGTGTTGCAAAGGCAGGCAGGGCCAAGCTCAGGCAACCTGTGCACCTGAAAAACGATAATTCTGCCAATGACAGGATTGCATTACAATTTGTAATAGTTATCGGGCTTTTTTCAGAACATCTTGTTCATAGGTTGTTGGTTATTTGTAACTCTTGGGAATGATGTGAAAATGCTTTACACTTGCCGGACCAACACAGGTATCAGATGATGACTGAGGGGTTTGGGAGATAAACACACAGAGAGTTTTTTTCACAGGGGATCATTCAATGTGATCAAATTAAATCAAATGGTATTGGTCACATACACATGGTTAGCAGATGTTAATGCGAGTGTAGCGAAATGCTTGTGCTTCTAGATCCGACAGTGCAGTAATATCTAACAAGTAATCTAATAATTCCACAACAACTATGGAATCAATCACTTTCTGACTGCACCCATTTTGATTTGAATCAAACCTTCCATACAAGTTTGCCCATGGTAAAAGTGGTCAGAAAGTTACTTTTTGGTAAACATTCAGGAGATAGAGGTGCTCAAAGTTACCCATTTTGCATACCCCACGTCCTTGTCTTCATTACTCATTAAGATAAACGGTTGAATTTGATATAATTTGAAAGCTTACAAAACAAGGTTTTCAAACCGTTTACGACTCATAAAAAAGAAAGTTTTTCACAACACAAATTATATTTTTTAAGCTCGTCAATTATCTAAAAACGCAACTCTGATTTTTGTTTTGTTTGTGTTTTGCCTGCCATCGCTTGAGACACAGCACACTCTTCTTGAATACAGGGTGTATGTCATGTTTTGGCTGATAAATGTACTAACGTGAATAAAGTAGACATTTCAACTTTCAAATGGTACCGCAAAGATGGTTGGAGGTGCGTCCGGTTTAGCATGTGAATGGAGAAGAAGCTCGTGGACAGGGCTCCTACGCATGAGTTAATTTTGCCACATTTTTACTTTGCATTCCACTTTCTTACATATCAGATTTGATTGATGAGTTCGTAAGTTACCTTTTTGATTCAAATGTCACACGATCGGAGGAACAGAAGACCTGTAATTAACATTTTAACCTCGAGGGGAAATGTGAATGGTAATGGCTTCGACTCCAGTCCAACCGTTACAGAGCCTCATGTGGTCACACTCCCCACCGATCTTCAGAACCTCCGTACGATTCTGGTCTCTGAAATGACAGCTACCATTGCCACTCAGCTCAAACGGCCATCGATGCTGCTCTGGCTCCCTTCTCCGCCTTCCTGGATGGTGTCCGAGCTTCTGCGGATGAACAAGGCCGCAGACTTGACGGCTTTGAACATGACCTGTGTGACTGCAGTGACCGCCTAGTAGCCCTTGAGAAAACAGTCGCCCGTCTGAGCACCAAAAACCAAAAGCTGATTGACAAGACTGATGACCTGGAATCTCGTTCTCGCCGTTGCAATCCTCGGTTTGTTGGTCTACCAGAGAAACTTGAAGGAGGGGACTCAGTTAAGTTCATGTCAGACTTCTTCTCGGAGGTGCTGGGTCCGGCCATCGTTCCATCACCCCCGAAGCTAGACAGAGCTCACCGCATTGGCGGGCGGAGACGACAACTCCAAGCCTACAGTGTTTATCGTCCGTTTTCACAACTACCGTGACATTGAGTGCATCCCCTAGAGGTGGGGCAGAGATGTTTTTTAATCTAGATACTTACTGAAGGGCTTTTCACCACTTTTTTACGCCCCATTGATCATTCATTCGTACATGTACAGACACTCGACCCCTTTTTTGTTTTGTAACAGGGTAACATACCGCAGGACACTTATTTGGACCTCCTTAAGACACATAGTACGTGTTGCACTGATTGAATACTCCCTGAGTCAGGACAATTACGTTTCACTGTTATCTGGTTTTCTGTCTTTGTTTTGGTTATCTTTTGACATACTTTACCATTTTGTGAATGCCTTTTCAAATCTATTTCACTACTCGTGCTATGGAGCCTCTCCTCGTTAGGATAGGAAGGTTTTCTGTTTATATGCCCCGAAGCTGCAAAAACGTCAACCTACTGTCTCCATTAGCTGGGGAAGGAGACTTTGGGTTTGGGTGGGTGGGAGGGGAGGGGAGGTCCTATTTTAAATTTTAAATATATTTTTAATATTCTCTTTTTTCATCATTTTTCTCTGTTATCTTTGCAAATGCATGGTCTGTTTTCACACCTTTTTCCTTTCGGTATTTTAGATGGCTAACAACGCTAATAATAGTAATATTGGAATAGGTAGGCCTAATCCTATAAAGTTTTTATCTTAGAATACTAAAACAATTAATAATCTTGTCAAGAGGTCTAGGATCTTCTCCAATTTGAAAAAGCTAAAAGCAGATGTGGTATTTTTACAAGAGACCCATTTACGCATTAAAGGTCACTCAGGTTCAGTCAGGTTTTCCATTCAGACTTTAACTCCAAAGCCAGAGGGGTAGCAATTTTGGTTAGTAAAATAATGCATTTCTCTACTACTAATGTTATTTCAGACAGTAATGGGAGATATTTGATCATAACTGGCACGATTTGGCACACACCTGTAGTATTGGTCAATGTATATGCTCCCAATTTTGATGATGTTTAATTTGCCAATGGGTTGCTGGGGAAAATCCATTCTCTGAATACGCATCTTTTGATATTTGGCAGGGATTTGAATTGTGTTATTAGCCCGGCTTTAGACCGCTCCAACCCCAGAACTATGTCTCCCTCTGCTATGTCAAAGTCCTTCTCAGGTTTTATGGTTCAGAATGGGTGTACAGATCACTGGAGATTTCAGAATCCCTAGGCAAGAGAGTATTCTAAAGAGAGTATTCTAAAGAGAGTATTCTAAAGAGAGTATTCTAAAGAAAGTATTCTAAAGAGAGTATTCTGAAGAGAGTATTCTAAAGCCTCCTTGACTTAGACCACCAATATGCCCTGACGCTGTCTCCAGAGCTGTATAAGCAATGCTTGAACTTACAATCTGAATTCAATCTCTTGTCCACTGCAGATGCAGAACGGTTACTATTGCATTCACGTGGTACCTGCTAGGAACATGGCGACAGGGCAAGTCGTCTGCTCACAAACCAATTAAAACCCAGTGCTGCTACCCGTGTGATTCCCTTAGTTTAAGATTCCTCTCACAGCTTGATTTCTGATCCTACGGGGATCAATGACACCTTCAAATCTTTCTCTTTCTCCCTGTATACATCTGAATTTCCATCAGATACTGCCTATATGACTACATTTTGGGGTGAACTGGAGACTCCCACAGCTGAGACTGAAACTGCTGATTACCTTGATTCTCCTCTCAGCCTTGAAGAAGTTATTCAGTCTATCAAGTCAATGTAGAGCAGCAAAGCTCCAGGGCCTGATGGGTTTTCCGTCTACTTCTCAATGGTTCAACGATGTAATTTTTTCCTAAAGCTTGAAAAAATTAGGTATTCTCTTAGGGCTTCCTGTGATACATATGTTAGAAAATGGCAACCATATTTATCATACTTTAATGGCTTGCAGAGGCTCCCCTCTGGTGAGATGCTTTAAGATGCTTCAATTCCCTGATTACCTTCCCAATTGTCACGACTTCCGCCGAAGTTGGTGCCTCTCCTTGTTCGGGCGGCGTTCGGCGGTTGACGTCACCGGCTTTCTAGCCTCCACCGATCTACATTTCTTTTTCCATTTGTTTTGTCTGTATTGTACACACCTGGTTCCCATTATATTTGAATTATTCCCCTATTTAATGGCCTTGTACTCTTATGGCCTTGTACTCTTATAATCTCCACAGGCACAGCCAGAAGAGGACTAGCCATCCCTCAGAGCCTGGTTCCTCACTAGGTTCCTGCCATTCTAGGGAGTTTTTCCTAGCCACTGTGCTTCAACATGTACATCTGCATGGCTTGTTCTTTGAGATTTTAGGCTGGGTTTCTGTATAAGCACTTTCTGACCACTTCCCACATGGGCAAATATATCTGAAAGGTTTTGTTCAAATCAAAAGGGGTGCAGTTAGAAAGTGATTGAAATCATATGGAACGACCCCAGGGCAAATGGATTGGGTGTTGTCGGTGTTCTTTGTCAGAAGATGAGCTCCAAAATGTATTACCGTCTCTTAATGCTCTTATTCCTCTTCATCTCCTTCTCCAGTCTTTAAAATATGTTTCCTATTTTGGTTATTCCTTAACCCCCCCCCGCAGCATCTGGCCAAATTGAGCCTGTGTAAGATACATCACCACTTAGTGAAGCAAAAGGAATTTTGTTTGGCACACACAACAAAGTGATTCTCGTTTGCAGATCAGATAAATCAATGACTTATTTGAGCTCTGAAGCAGTGAAGGAGATGAGAGACAAATGTGCAACAGGCTTTTCCAAATGTTCCAGGAAGAAAGAGAATAGTAAAATAGATCTGGGCTGCTGATGGCTCTTAAAAGTATTTGATTGGTTCGCCTGTTAAAAATGCTCTGATAGATTTAGTGATAGTTGCGGTCGTAGAGACAAGTGTGATGTTCTTGTTGTCAGAAACAGCATTGTGCTGTCACAGAGTTTCTGTACTTGTGGTCAGACAAACAGCACATTGTGATGTCACAGAGTGTATGTGGTTGTGGTCATAGGAACAGAGCAGTGTGATGTCACAGAGTTTATGTTCTTGCTGTCAGAAATATCATTGTGATGTCACAAAGTTTATGTACTTGCGGTCATAGAAAACGAGAATTGTGATGTCAGAGTTTATGTGCTTGCGGTCATAGAAACAGGGCATGGTGATGTCACAGAGTTCATGTGCTTGTAGTCATAGCAACAGTCTGTTGTGATGTCACAGAGTTCATGTGCTCGCAGTCAAAGACTGAGCATTGTGATGTCACATAATTCAGGTGCTTACAGTCATGGTTCAGCAACTACTTCTCTGATAGAGTTCAGTGTGTCAAATCAGAGGGCCCTCTATGGGGGTGCCACAGGGTTCAATTCTTGGGCCGACTCTCTTCTCTGTATACATCAATGATGTCGCTCTTGCTGCTGGTGAGTCTCTGATCCACCTCTACGCAGATGACACCATTCTGTATAATTCTGGCCCTTCTTAGGACACTGTGTTAACAACCCTCCAGACGAGCTTCAATGCCATACAACTCTCCTTCCGTGGCCTCCAACTGCTCTTAAATGCTAGTAAAACTAAATGCATGCTCTTCAACCGATCGCTGCCTGCACCTGCCCGCCCGTCCAGCATCACTACTCTGGACGGTTCTGACCTAGAATATGTGGACAACAACAAATACCTAGGTGTATGGTTAGACTGTAAACTCTCCTTCCAGACTCACATCAAACATCTCCAATCCAAAGTTAAATCTAGAATTGGCTTCCTATTTCGCAACAAAGCATCCTTCACTCATGCTGTCAAACAAACCCTCATAAAACTGACCATTATACCGATCCTCGAATTCGGCGATGTCATTTACAAAATAGCCTCCAATACCCTACTCAATAAATTTAATGCAGTCTATCACAGTGCCATCTGTTTTGTCACCAAAGTACCATATACTGCCCACCACTGCGACGTGTACTCTCTCGTTGGCTGGCCCTCGCTTCATACTCGTCGCCAAACCCACTGGCTCCAGGTCATCTACAAGACCCTACTAGGTAAAGTTCCCCCTTATCTCAGCTCACTGGTCACCATAGCAGCACCCACCTGTAGCAAGCGCTCCAGCAGGTATATCTCTCTGGTCACCCCCAAAACCAATTCTTCCTTTGGCCGCCTCTCCTTCCAGCTCTCTGCTGCCAATGACTGGAACGAATTACAAACATCTCTGAAACTGGAAACACTTATCTCCCTCACTAGCTTTCAGCACCAGCTGTCAGAGCAGCTCACAGACTACTGAATCGGGACATAGCCCATCTATAATTTAGCCCAAACAACTACCTCTTCCCCTACTGTATTTATTTATTTATTTTACTCCTTTGCACCCCATTATTTATATTTCTACTTTGCACATTCTTCCACTGCAAATCTACAATTCCAGTGTTTTACTTGCTATATTGTATTTTCTTTGCCACCATGGCCCTTTTTTTTGCCTTTACCTCCCTTATCTCACCTCATTTGCTCACATCGTATATAGACTTATTTTTATACTGTATTGTTGACTGTATGTTTGTTTTACTCCATGTGTAGCTTTGTGTTGTTGAATGTGTCGAACTGCTTTGCTTTATCTTGGCCAGGTCGCAATTGTAAATGAGAGCTTGTTCTCAACTTGCCTACCTGGTTAAATAAAGGTGAAATAAAATTAAAATAAAGCAGAACAGTGTGATGTCACAGAGTTAATGCTTATAAAGCTGTGGTTGCGGTTGTAGAAACAGAGCGTTGTGATGTCACAGAGTCAATAATGATGTAGATTCAGAAGGAGGGCTCTGTAATTTTATGATGGTGATAATGATTTCACTGTTATTTATGGGCTCATGAAGGACATATTGTGTCCTTCCGGTTCCAATTATGATGTCACATTCAGCATATACTGTAGATATCTTTATAGCCATTGTGGTGAGTACAGTATATTTTCATCTAATGTGACTACAGTGAAACCATGGAGTTTCCATGTTAACCCAATAGCTCTGAGTATTATGTGTCTGGCGTTTAAAGGTGTCCCTCCTCTCTCTTCTCCCCCTGTCCCTCCTCCCGGGGTTCCACCTTCCTGTGGTGATGACCATTAGTGTGTGGCTGCAGCCTGCAGGAGATAACAGGTGATTTAGTGGCCCTGCATCCCACCACAGCCAGAGAGAAATGGCTGCCCGCCGTTTATCTTCCCCACTCCGCCATTCTCCACACACTTTTACATTAGGCTGCCCCATTCAAAGCCATCTGTCTTCCCAGTCAGAGTTTGATAAAGAGACGAGGAAGGGAGGAAGGAGAGAAAGTGGGGAGGCTGTGAAGGCACACAACTCAACTCTCCCTGCATACTTATATTATACACTGTCTGCTACTTGGAGTTCAGTAGGCACCAAACAGAGGAAAAAGGTCCGGAACGGATTGGAATTTAACTTGTTCAACAATAAATGCTCATTTTGGTTTGCTACAATGTGCCCTTATGAACATGGCCCAGGACAGGACATAGCTGGAAGGTTTGTATTGAACAATATATATATATATATATATTGATTAAAAAAAATCTAAAATAAATAAATTGTACTACAGTCATTGACAATGATTTGCATAATCATTTCTAAAGTATTAATTCTACGCCATTCATCATTCATCACTCAATGGTAGCACAATGGGTTTAGATAATAATAATAATACATACAGTTGAAGTTGGAAGTTTACATACACTTAGGTTGGAGTCATTACAACTCGTTTTTCAACCACTCCACAAATGTCTTGTTAACAAACTATAGTTTTGGTAAGTCGGTTAGGACATCTACTTTGTGCATGACACAAGTAATTCTTTCCAACAATTGTGAACCTGAAACGTTTGACCCAAGTTAAACAATTTAAAGGCAATGCTACCAAATACTAATTGAGTGTGTGTAAACTTCTGACCCACTGGGAATGTGATGAAAGAAATAAAAGCTGAAATAAATCATTCTCTCTACTATAATTCTGACATTTCACATTCTTAAAATAAAGTGGTGATCCTAACTGACCTAGGAAAGGGAATTTTTACTAGGATTAAATGTAAAAAATTGTGAAAAACTGAGTTTAAATGTATTTGGCTTAAGTGTATGTAAACTTCCGACTTCAACTGGATATCTTGTATAGTCCTTTTCATTAATTATTAAAGAAAATAATCTCAAAGCGCATAAAAAGCGAACAAATAACAAATTGAATTTGATATAAGGAAGTTGTAATATCTCTATTTGGCTTCGGATGATGGGAAGGCCGGGAGTTGAGGTCTTAAAAAAAGGTGCCCTCTAGAACCTAAAGGGTTCTTCGGCTGTCCCCATATGAGAACAACTTGATGTACCCTTTTTGGTTCCAGGTAGAACCCGTTTGGTTCATTTCCACAGATGGTTCTACATGAATCCCAAAAGAGTTCAATTTAGATCCCAAGAGGGTTCTGCTATGGGGACAGCTGAAGAACCCTTCTTTGAACCCTTTTTTTCTAAGAGTGTAGTTTGGATTGGAAATGCAGTGTAGCTTCAGTGGAGGGGGTATTGATGGTGCAATCAGGAGGAAACGAAGACAGTCTGACAGACATTGGTTAAGAACAGTCCCCGAGCCTCCTTTGCCATCTCTGGACAAAGCATGCAGTCCTTGTTGTAGATATTCCCGACAGATGAAACAAAAAGGCCAGGGCTGCCAACAAGCTAGCTACAAGCCAAAAATATATACTTTTTATCCCAAATCTGAAAATCTGAGAATCATGACCACAAGATGTAAGTGATCAAACCCCAGAGCAGCAAAACCCACACATAAAAAAAAGAAAAGAAAATGCGACTAAAAACACATAATTGAAAATGAAATTTGTACAATATTTACAGAGCTCTCTGCCTAGGCAATCTCATGGCACCATGACAACCTTGACGATGCGACCATTCCACAAAAGAACAACATGTAATTTCTCCTGAAGTCTTGTTTTCTTTCTACATGACGAATTCCACGGGTGGTGGTAATAGCGGAGAGTGATTAAGATCGCAGCATGGCTTCCAGAGATTCCACCGCCACGCTGGTCCTCACCACACCACCGTGTCTATACGATGTCGTGATTACATCTTAATTCCTGAGCAACTGCGTGAACCTCCAGCAGGCATGAAAAGAGGATTCATTCTGCCTGGCTGATTGCGTGTTGCCATTTTGCCACTATTCTATAAGTTACATCACGCCAGGCAAGCTCAATCAACCTCACCTAAAATGTAAACAATTATTTTGAATACTATTTGAACCCAGGTCTGATTGCAGATGCATATGAAACGAAACAGGACATATCAAATCTACAGTCAGAACTCAAGAAGCCTGATAAAAGCCCTAGTATCTTAGCCTAACAGATTGCTAGCTGCCAGGCTCCCTAGGAAGAAAAAGAAAGAGCGTGAAATTGTGATGTGGTGCAGTTTTTAAGTGGTTGTTCTGTAATGGCCGAACCAACGTGCCGATTTGTGATTTCTCTTTGGTGGTGGCGTGTCAGAGTGAGAGTGGATCATTTTCAAGTCTTTTGTTTGGTCCCTGGTCTGTAATTAGGATGTCATTGTGTGACAGGAGAATAGGACCGTGATGAGCTGGTGGCCTGCTAGAGGGACAGCAAGGTGTCTGGTGTCTAGACGCACTCTGGGAGAGAAAAAGGGGACTCCTCTCCTCCTCTGACACAGGTCTGTGGTCTAGCTGCGGTCTTCTCTCTCTTTCTCCATCACTGTGTCGCTTCTCTCGCTCACACACCTTTCTCCCCTTCTCTCCTCTCGCTCTCTAATCCCATATCCCCCCTCTACCTCTCTGTCTTCCTCCCTGGCCCCTGTCCCTTTGATTCTGATGACCAAGCACAAGTGAAGTGTGCCTGTGTAATTAACTGTGTTGCTACGAGGTTAATGAGTCTATCTCTCTCTCTTTCTCTCTCTCTCTCTCTCTCTCTCTCTCTCTCTAGTCTCTCTCTTTCTCTCTCTCCTCAGTCTCCCTCATCTGTTGACAGACTATAGGCCTTGTGCCTCGCATAACAGTGTGTGTTGCCTTTGTCTAGGGGACAAGATAGGAGGATAGTGGCCGACGTAGCACAGCTGCTGCTGTTTCTTCTACTGGGAATAAATCAGAAGAGAGAGGGAGGATTTTTGCTCATCTTCCGTTCTTGTTTCTCATCAGTGTATATTACTCCTTCATATATACAAACACTATTAGGTTTCTTTTCTTTAAGTGACATGCAGTCAGGTAGTCAGGCACTCCCCTGAACCCCCATCCACTACAGCGGAGGCATTTCTTATTTTGTGTCAGTAGCTCCATCCAATTGGTGCCATATTTTCACGTGAATATTCAAAAATCTGCATAAGCCATCTATCTACTGACGGTTTTGTCAATAAGAATTTTGTGTTATATAGAAAATGTGTCCACTAGGGTCTTGGTATGTTTGTTCTAGCCAACAGCTCACAGATACAGTGAGGGCATAGCCTACATGACGATATTATGGATAAAATAGCTATCTTTTTTGGGGGTTTGTCAATTGGCAGCCAAGCCCCCAATCCTCAAATTATCAGAATTAGACCCTCGATATTTATTGGAAAGGATGATCAAGCTCATCACCATGCACTTTCAAGACCCTGTGAAGTTCCTCATAACTTATTTTATCTGGAGCCTAACAAACTGCATGCTTTCCCGAGTCGTAGTGGGAGGACCACACAACAAGTCATCGCACATCATGTTTACTTGGATATGATGGTTATTATACTGTATCACATAATACATTTTACAGACAAAAAAAGATCCCACCTTTTCTAACGTATTTCGTTTTATTGACGTTTGGAAAGTTTATCGTTAAATTTGACGTTTGGAAGGTTGATCGTTAAATTTGACGTTTGGAAGGTTTATCGTTAAATTTGACGTTTGGAAGGTTGATCGTTAAATTTGACGTTTGGAAGGTTTATCGTTAAATTTGACGTTTGGAAGGTTGATCGTTAAATTTGACGTTTGGAAGGTTTATCGTTAAATTTGACGTTTGGAAGGTTTATCGTTAAATTTGACGTTTGGAAGGTTGATCGTTAAATTTGACGTTTGGAAGGTTTATCGTTAAATTTGACGTTTGGAAGGTTGATCGTTAAATTTGACGTTTGGAAGGTTTATCGTTAAATTTGACGTTTGGAAGGTTTATCGTTAAATTTGACGTTTGGAAGGTTGATCGTTAAATTTGACGTTTGGAAGGTTTATCGTTAAATTTGACGTTTGGAAGGTTGATCGTTAAATTTGACGTTTGGAAGGTTTATCGTTAAATTTGACGTTTGGAAGGTTGATCGTTAAATTTGACGTTTGGAAGGTTGATCGTTAAATTTGACGTTTGGAAGGTTGATCGTTAAATTTGACGTTTGGAAGGTTGATCGTTAAATTTGACGTTTGGAAGGTTGATCGTTAAATTTGACGTTTGGAAGGTTGATCGTTAAATTTGACGTTTGGAAGGTTGATCGTTAAATTTGACGTTTGGAAGGTTGATCGTTAAATTTGACGTTTGGAAGGTTGATCGTTAAATTTGACGTTTGGAAGGTTGATCGTTAAATTTGACGTTTGGAAGGTTTATCGTTAAATTTGACGTTTGGAAGGTTGATCGTTAAATTTGACGTTTGGAAGGTTTATCGTTAAATTTGACGTTTGGAAGGTTGATCGTTAAATTTGACGTTTGGAAGGTTTATCGTTAAATTTGACGTTTGGAAGGTTGATCGTTAAATTTGACATTTGGAAGGTTGATCGTTAAATTTGACGTTTGGAAGGTTGATCGTTAAATTTGACGTTTGGAAGGTTGATCGTTAAATTTGACGTTTGGAAGGTTTATCGTTAAATTTGACGTTTGGAAGGTTGATCGTTAAATTTGACGTTTGGAAGGTTGATCGTTAAATTTGACGTTTGGAAGGTTGATCGTTAAATTTGACGTTTGGAAGGTTTATCGTTAAATTTGACGTTTGGAAGGTTGATCGTTAAATTTGACGTTTGGAAGGTTTATCGTTAAATTGGACGTTTGCATCAGGCCTGACTTTTTTGTTGTTGTTGTGACGTGTACTTTTCTCGCCCAAAAAAATGGTTGGATGGAAACCTGGTTAGTGAAGAATTGGAATGCTGGAGTTTCTGTCCACTGCGATAGAGTTGAAAAGCAAGATGTAAGAATTAAAGCATATCGTGAAAATTAATTGAAATGTTTGCCCTAAAAGGAATGACATGTTTAAACTATGAAAATAATGTGTTCATGTAAATACAGTGCATTCAGAAAGTATTCAGACCCCATTACTTTTTCCACATTTTATTACGTTACAGCCGTATTCTAAAATTGATTCAATAATTTTTTTTCCCCTCATCAATCTAAATTATTGCAAAATTATGAACATGCATTTATTTGCTATGAGACTTGAAATTGAGCTCAGGTGCATCCTGTTTCCATTGATCTTCCTTGAGATGTTTCTATAACTTGACTGGAGTCCAAATTGATTGGACATGATTTGGAAAGGCAAACACCCGTCTATATAAGGTTACACTGTAACGGTTTTCTTGAGGTGAAGGAGAGGCGGACCAAAATGCAGCGTGGTTTCTATTCATGGTTCTTTAATAAAGCAAAACTATACATGAATAGACTAACAAAAATAATAAACGTGAGAAAACCTAAACAGCCCTATCTGGTGCAAACACGGAGACAGGAACAATCACCCACAAACACACAGTGAAACCCAGGCTACCTACAGTGCCTTGCGAAAGTATTCGGCCCCCTTGAACTTTGCGACCTTTTGCCACATTTCAGGCTTGAAACATAAAGATATAAAACTGTATTTTTTTGTGAAGAATCAACAACAAGTGGGACACAATCATGAAGTGGAACGACATTTATTGGATATTTCAAACTTTTTTAACAAATCAAAAACTGAAAAAATTGGGCGTGCAAAATGATTCAGCCCCCTTAAGTTAATACTTTGTAGCGCCACCTTTTGCTGCGATTACAGCTGTAAGTCGCTTGGGGTATGTCTCTATCAGTTTTGCACATCGAGAGACTGACATTTTTTCCCATTCCTCCTTGCAAAACAGCTTGAGCTCAGTGAGGTTGGATGGAGAGCATTTGTGAACAGCAGTTTTCAGTTCTTTCCACAGATTCTCGATTGGATTCAGGTTTGGACTTTGACTTGGCCATTCTAACACCTGGATATGTTTATTTTTGAACCATTCCATTGTAGATTTTGCTTTATGTTTTGGATCATTGTCTTGTTGGAAGACAAATCTCCGTCCCAGTCTCAGGTCTTTTGCAGACTCCATCAGGTTTTCTTCCAGAATGGTCCTGTATTTGGCTCCATCCATATTTCCATCAATTTTAACCATCTTCCCTGTCCCTGCTGAAGAAAAGCAGGCCCAAACAATGATGCTGCCACCACCATGTTTGACAGTGGGGATGGTGTGTTCAGCTGTGTTGCTTTTACGCCAAACATAATGTTTTGCATTGTTGCCAAAAAGTTCAATTTTGGTTTCATCTGACCAGAGCACCTTCTTCCACATGGATATCTTTAAGAAATGGCTTTCTTCTTGCCACTCTTCCATAAAGGCCAGATTTGTGCAATATACGACTGATTTTTGTCCTATGGACAGAGTCTCCCACCTCAGCTGTAGATCTCTGCAGTTCATCCAGAGTGATCATGGGCCTCTTGGCTGCATCTCTGATCAGTCTTCTCCTTGTATGAGCTGAAAGTTTAGAGGGACGGCCAGGTCTTGGTAGATTTGCAGTGGTCTGATATTCCTTCCATTTCAATATTATCGCTTGCACAGTGCTCCTTGGGATGTTTAAAGCTTGGGAAATCTTTTTGTATCCAAATCCGGCTTTAAACTTCTTCACAACAGTATCACGGACCTGCCTGGTGTGTTCCTTGTTCTTCATGATGCTCTCTGCGCTTTTAACGGACCTCTGAGACTATCACAGTGCAGGTGCATTTATACAGAGACTTGATTACACACAGGTGGATTGTATTTATCATCATTAGTCATTTAGGTCAACATTGGATCATTCAGAGATCCTCACTGAACTTCTGGAGAGAGTTTGCTGCACTGAAAGTAAAGGGGCTGAATAATTTTGCACGCCCAATTTTTCAGTTTTTGATTTGTTAAAAAAAAAAGAAAAAAAGTTTGAAATATCCAATAAATGTCGTTCCACTTCATGATTGTGTCCCACTTGTTGTTGATTCTTCACAAAAAAATACAGTTTTATATTTTTATGTTTGAAGCCTGAAATGTGGCAAAAGGTCGCAAAGTTCAAGGGGGCCGAATACTTTCGCAAGGCACTGTAAGTATGATTCTCAATCAGAGACAACTAATGACACCTGCCTCTGATTGAGAACCATACTAGGCCGAAACATAGAAATACCCAAATCATAGAAAAACAAACGTAGACTGCCCACCCCAACTCACGCCCTGACCATACTAAATAATGACAAAACAAAGGAAATAAAGGTCAGAACGTGACATCCACAGTTGACAGTGCATGTCAGAGCAAAAACCAAGTCATGAGGTCAAAGGAAATGTCCATAGAGTTCCCGAGATAGGATTGTGTCGAGGCACATATTTGGGTAAAGGGTACCAAAAAATGTCTGCAGCATTGAAGGTCTCCAAGAAGTGGAGATGGGAAAACCTTTCAGAAGGACAACCATCTCTGCAGCACTACACCAATCAGGCCTTTATAGTAGAGTGGCCAGACTGAAGCCACTCCTCAGTAAAAGGCACATGACAGCCAGCTTGGTGTTTGCCAAAAGGCACCTAAAGACTCTCAGACCATGATAAACAAGATTCTCTGATCTAATGAAACCAAGATTGAATTCTTTGGCCTGAATGCAAAGCGTCACATCTGGAGGAAACCTGCCACCATCCCCATGGTGGTGGCATTATCATGATGTGGAAATGTTTTTCAGTGGCAGGGACTGGGAGACTAGTCAGGATCGAGGGAAAGATGAACGGAGCAAAGTACTGAGAGATCCTTGATGAAAACTGCTCGACAGCGCTCAGGACCTCAGACTGGGGGGCGAAGATTCACCTTCCAACATGACAACGACCCTAAGCACACAGCCAAGACAACACAGGAGTGGTTCTAAATGTCCCTGAATGTCCTTGAGTGGCCCATTCAGAGCCCGAACTTGAACCCGATTGAACATCTCTGGATAGACCTGAAATTAGCTGTGCAGCGACGCTCCTCATCTAACCTGACAGAGCTTGAGAGCATTTTCAGAGAAGAATGGGAGAAATACAGGTGTGCCAAGCTTGTAGCGTCATACCGAAGAAGACTTGAGGCTGTAATCGCAGCCAAAGGTGCTACAACAGAGTACTGAGTAAAGGGTCAGAATACTTACTGTATGTGAATATAATATTTACGTCTTTTATTTGTAATACATTTAAAAAATGTCAATTGTTTTTGAATAAGGCTGTAACCTTACAAAATGTGGAAAATGTCAAGGGGTCTGAATACTTTCTGAATATAATGCATGTACTTGGCCAAGAATATGTTAACATGCTCTACTGTTACGATAATTGTCTTTTAAGCTGTTTGCCTTTAAGGCTGCAGGTATAGGTGCCATATTGAATTAGGTTGCAGGCCCATTGTTATTGTTAGCTAATAAAAATGATTTTAGGCCTCTTGTCTCCCATATTCCACACTGCCGAATAAAGGTTATTACTCTTAGCTTCATTATCTGTTCACAACGCATATTAGTTACATCTGCTGGTCAGCAATAAATAGCCGTGTGTGATTATCATTTGTTTTTCCCACTTTTTTTATCAAAACTCTGTGGCGCAACAGGAAGTCGTTGGCTTCAAAAGTTATTAATCAGTTGGAATATCAGTTTCGCGTCTTACATCACGCTTCCCTTTTTTGCCTTCAAGTTGACTGTTTTTCAAACTGAATCTGGAATATTTAGGATGCGTAAAACCTCTTAACCATTGTGTACTGTTGTCTTAACACTCTGTACACTCCCCTTGTCCTAAAGGTAAAAAATGACCCGCCTTCACTAAACCCCTAAAATTAAGCAGTTTAATTGAATTTTAAACCCCAAATCTATTTTGCATGAAGAAACAACCTGTCATTCATCACAAACTTTGTGAATATCTAAGTTTTCCCTCTTCACAATGCAGAAAGACCTCATTTAATCAGTGGACACCACTCATTTTTATTACAACACACCTGTCATAATTGTTTTCATTACTAAAGTAGAGGTTTATTATTATTATTATTGTTAAAAGTACTGCATAGGTGTAAACATATTTTTTTTGCAAGAGATAGCACATGTATAGCCTAAGAAAGTAGCAGAAATATGCAGAAAGTCATTTTGAAACCCTTTTATTGAAGGGAAACAATAACAGTTATGAACTTTTGTGGCAACATAGTGACATATTCTTATATACTGTACAATGAGGAATTCATCTACAAAATACTAGTCATCTCCCATTTTTTTAACCATTGCCATCACCCACAGGATGTATAAACAACAACAATAAATAAGAATAAAATAGGATAATAGATACAAAACGAAAATGTGAAGAACATAAATCAATCAACTATAGTTAGCACATGTAGAACATTATGGAATTGTGTGTGTGCATGGACTTTGCAGATACATTTCTCACATGTGCAGCACATAGTATTTGTTTTACAGTCCTTCTTTGGGGGGCAGAATTGGCATCTTCTGCTCTTGCCTGCCCCAGCTGCAGCCTCAGGTGGACCAGGACAAGATTCAGCCCCCTGAACAGCTTTCACAAGCGCTGCAGAAGCTGCTGTGCGGGGGGAGCTCAGGCTTGTTCTTCCTAACTGTGCCATCCATGGTGATCATCCTTGTCATGCCCTAACCATAGAGAGCCTTTTTATTCTCTATTTTGGTTAGGTCAGGGTGTGACTGGGGGGGGGGGGGGTGTTCCTATCTAGGATGTTTAGTTCTATGTTGGCCTGGTATGGTTCCCAATCAGAGGCAGCTGTTTATCGTTGTCTCTGATTGGGGATCATATTTAGGCAGCCATTTCCCCACTGTGTTTTGTGGGATCTTGTTTTTGAGTTGTTGCCTTTGAACACTTCATTTACATCACGTTTCGTTGTTTCTTTATTTTGTCTTTGTCACCGTCAAACATGGAGGTAGACACATTATGCCTTGGGAGTGTTTTTCTGCTAAGGGGACAGGACAACTTCACCGCATCAAAGGGAGGATGGACGAGGCCATGTACTGTCAAATCTTGGGTGAGAACCTCCTTCTCTCAGCCAGGGCATTGAAAATGGGTTGGGTGGGTATTCCAGCATGACAATGACCCAAAACACACGGCCAAGGCAACAAAGGAGTGGCTCAACAAGAAGCACATTAAGGTCCGGGAGTGGCCTAGTTTTAGACCTTAATCCCATAGAAAATCTGTGGAGGGAGCTGAAGGTTCGAGTTGCCAAACGTCAGCCTCAAAACCTTAAGGACTTGGAGATGATCTGCAAAGAGGAGTGAGACAAAATCCCTACTGAGATGTGTGCAAACCTGGTGGCCAACTACAAGAAACGGCTGACCTCTGTGATTGCAGACAAGGGGTTTGCCAACAAGTACTAAGTCACGTTTTGCAGAGGGGTCAAATACATATTTCCCTCATTAAAATGGAAATCATTTAAAAAAACATTTTGACATGCGTTTTTCTGGATTTTGTTGTTGTTCTGTCTCTCACTGTTCAAATAAACCTACCATTAAAATGATAGACTGATCATTTCTTTGTCAGTGGGCAAACGTGCAAAATCAGCAGGGGATCAAATACTTTTTTCCCTCACTGTACCAGTCAGGTGAAACTTTTAGTACAAAATCCAAACTATATGCCTCCTGAGTTGTGCAGTGATCTAAGGCACTGGATCGTAGTGCTAGCTGTGCCACTAGAGATTCTGGGTTCGAGTCCAGGCCCTGTCGCTGCCGGCCGTGACCGGGAGAGTCATTGGGCGGCGTACAATTGACCCAGTGTCGTCCGGGTTAGGGGAGGGTTTGGCTGGTAGAGATGTCCTTGTCCCATCTCACACTAGCAACTCTTGTGGTGGGCCGGGTGCAGTGCACACTGACGTGATTGACAGGTGTACGGTGTTTCCTCCAACACATTGGAGAACGCATGGCTCTCGACCGTCGCCTCTCCCGAGTTTGTCCGTGAGTTGCAGCGATGAGACCAGATTGTAACTACAAATTGGATATCACAAAACTGAGGAGAAAAAGGGGTAATAAATTCCAAATTTTATTTGCAAATATGGTATGCAAGGTTGTTACACCTGTTTATGCAAGGTTGGTTATATTGGCCTGCTCTCCCTCCCTCTTCTAGTCAATTTAGTCACATTAGGCCGGATGTATTCCTAAAACTCAACCACTGAGGTCAATGTACCACCTTTACTTAGACAAAACATATATCCTAAATACTGAATTCAAGATGGCACCTTTGGGTAGGACTTGCCTCCAACCACACCCATACCTGCGGTGCGTTCAGTAGGACCCAACGTTTGGAACATTCAGGTATAAATACGTAATGCAGAACAAACATGCATCTCCGATGTAAAGACCAAGGAATCAGGTTGGTATTATTCATAGAATTTCTATCTGCAGCGTTCACCAACATTTGGCAAATGAACGTGGTCCTGCAGCCTTACGCTGCGTTCATAACGTCTTGTAAATACATCACATGACTAGGATAAATCCACTTGAAATCCTCTCCAACTGGTAATTACTAGTGGGTAACTTGCTCTGACTTCTCCCACATGCTGAACTCTGACGTCACATGTTAAGGAAATGACCTCAATAACTGCATTTTCGGCAGTTAGATAAAACAAAACATTATTTATTAAAAATAATCTATTAATATGTTTTTATAACATACTGTTCACGAGCATGATAGCTGTACTTTCAGGTTGAGGTAGACATTGCTTGTTTTCCATTAGCTAATAAGCGTTCTCAACTAGTTTAAAGCCTGTGAATGCACAAAACTCGTTGCTCCCAGTTTACAAGTAGTATTTTCCCAGTTTCCCACTTGTTATGAACACATCATTAAAGGCAAGGTTTCCTATACTGAGTATAAAATGTACATCGGTTACATCTCAACTGATTTTTTGTACAGGTGGTCAATTTTCCGCAAAAAGTTTCATAGTAATCCATACTGTTCCTCAAAATTAACCCGTTTAAATCTTCTACACCATATTCACTAATCACCCAATTTCATTTTGTTTCTGGAAATCCAAGATGAAACAAAACCGCTCTTAGCTATTTACACTTTTGCAAAATTGTTAGTCTTTGATATTAAGCAAGTCTCAAACTTCACTTTCTTTTAAAACTTTTTTTGTATCTTACAGCCTCTTTGAAATAGTGTTTTTACATTGGATAAATGTAGAGACTCAGTTGCAGTTGAGGCACAATGGGAAAGTAATTCTGCTTTGAAAGTTGATGAACTTGTAACCCCACTTATGAGAAAATGGCTCGTGAATGTGTTGGTACACCTACTGGAGAGCTCTTCTTTGTTGACACCCGTTCAGTGTCGTTCACACCTTCTTACTACGGTATCAGGGTCCCCCCGGCGGGACGGTTGTGCCAAGGTAGGCTATGATTAGTAGTAGGCTGTAAGGTAGGCTGTGATTAGCATGAGGTTGTAAGTATCAAGAACATTTCCCGGGACATTGACATATCTTATATGGGCAGAAAGCTTAATTTCTTGTTCATCTAACTGCACTGTCCAATTTACAGTAGCTATTACAGTGAAAGAATACCATGCTATTGTTTGAGGAGAGTGCAAAGTTAAGAACTTTAAAATGTATTAATAAACCAATTAGGCACATTTGGGCAGTCTTGATACAGCATTTTGAACAGAAATTCAAACCTTAATTGAATCAGTCTGAAATGTTGCACATACACTGCTGCCATCTAGTGGCCAAATCGAAATTGCGCCTGACCTGGAACAGTACATTATGGTCTTTCTCTTGCAATTAAAAGATGATGAAAAAAAGAAACACGTTTTTTCCTTTGTATTATCTTTTACCAGATCTAATGTGTATATTGCCCTACATTCATTTCAAATGTCCACAAACTTCAAAGTGTTTCCTTTCAAATGGTATAAAGGTAAATAAAATGGTATTAAGAATATGCATGTCCTTGTTTCAGATCCTGAGCTACAGGCAGTTAGATTTGGGTATGTCATTTTAGGCAATTAAAAAAAAAAAAAGGTTCCGATCCTAATGCCTCTCCTGTGAAGTAGAGACGTGCGACATATGCCTAGCTTCTTAGAACAGGTCACATATATTCATTTTTCTTCCCAAAAAAATAAATGCATTTCATTCTTTTGAAGAAGCACCTTGTGTGACTGCAGTGTGTATAAATGGGCATTCTAATTCATGGCAGGTGCTTGTGCATGTTTAAGTGAAATGGTACACTCAGAGGCTTGGATTAGACATGCTGCTAGATGACTGCTTGCAGCTGCAGCCTCCCTATCATTATGGCCTTGTCCTGACTCTTGCCTGCAGCTGGAAAGGGGGGTGGGGCAGAGGGTAGTGTTTGTGAGAGTGTGTAGGTGTAGTGCGTGTGTATGTGTGTGTGTGCGTGCGCGCGAGCGTGCGTGTGTGTGAGGAATGGAGTGAAGGAGGGAGGGTGGAGGTGGTAGTGTGTGTGTGTGTGTGTGTGTGTGTGTGAGGGGGTAGTATGTGGGTGTATGTGAGGGGCTGGGGCAAGGTAGTGTGTGTGTGTGAGGTAGTGTGTGTGTTCATCCATGTTTCTCAAACGTGTGTGTGTGTGTGTGTGTGTGTGTGTGTGTGTGTGTGTGTGTGTGCGTGCGTGCATGCGTGCGTGCGTGCGTGTGTGTGTGTCAGAGAGAGAGAGAGCATCAGAGAATCAGGAGGTATCTATTTTGTTTTATGTTTTGGACGACCTCTCCTTTTGTTATCCTCTCATTGTGCTGAACAAGTAAAACTTGCAGAATGTCTTTTGCTGAAAGCAGCATTTTACCAACTGTTTCCCCATTTAGTTATCTATTCTTGGCCTAACCAGCATTGAGATGTTAGCTCTTATTTCAGAGTGCATGTCGTTACCCAAGTAGTGGGATCGATGCTCTTTCTCCGCTCTCTGTGTATATACTCACACACACACGCACCACACGGTAAACCTCTTGTCCTGGCTGCCTATAATGAAAATAGTTACTAATTATGGGAAGTATTTATTGGGATGTCTTGTCACGACATTCATCAACGACACCCCAGGGATTCATATTCCCTTATTCCACTATTCCATGGCGAGGTTGATCCAATTCAGCCTATTCATATCAACCATGTTTGCAGATTGACTTAATATAACACCCAAGCAAAGCCCATCCAAGCAGAGGTCATTATGAGAAGGGATAATACATTTCCAAGACTTCCACTACCAAGGTTGTTTTCAGTAGGTACAATTTGGAAGAAAAACTAACTGAGACAGGGAGATACTGTCTGAACGTGTCCAATGACAAACGTTCATTTTCGTTTACCGTTACAAAGGTGTGCCCTAATGAACATGACCCAGGTTTGGATGCAGGTAGCCAGAGTGACATGGTAGCTCCAGAAAAGGAAAGAGGATGCTGTACTGTAAAGACTGTACTGTAAGATTGTTTAATGCCCTAGTCAAAACAATCCTATTGGATTAGTGATTTTCCAATATAATTTTGTGTTACCTGTATCAGAATCCAATTTGAATTCTATTGGACTACATTTTTCCTATTGTGATTCAAAAGTAATCCTATTTGGGCCCTACATGATTCTCACAATCCTATAGGATTTTGCATCACCTCTATCAGAATCCTATTGGACTACTTTTTTTCTGATTGTAAATCAAATGTAATCCGATTGGATCCTATAGGTTTTGATATATCCCCAATCAGAATCCTTTTAGAACTTTTTTCTTAATTTATTCCATTCAATTTTAGTTTGTTGTCATTAGTTCCAGTAAAATACAACAACATTAATTACAGCATTCTTGTTGATCGGAAAAAACAGCTCTACATTCAATTCTGTTTCATTCACCTGTAAGAAGGCCTGTCCCTTTAAGAGTGAGTGATGACTTCACAGCTAGCGCAAGCTGACAATGTTAATTAACCTAACTCCCAAGTTCAGCTTGCCACCTGTGGCTGTGCAGAGAATCTCTGGCTGCATTTCGAACACATAAAAGACACACCCTCCTCCACTTACCCTCGCCTCATGCCCTTGGGGGAATCCCCGCGGCCATCTTTATCGTTGGTCCAAACAATTAGCCAGGCAAGGGAAGTTGGCAACGTAAGCCTCTCAGCCCTTGTTTGTGATTGAGTTTGCGAGTGTACAATTCTGTTCACTCCGGGGCCTGAACGCCCCAATCATGATGATTGTACATCCGCTAACAAAAGTCAACCAAAACTTACAACCAACATCAATATGGAGAAGTCAAGTTAGAAATTGTGTTACTAATGCACATGGTGGCACAAACTCGTATGTAAGAGTAATGATGTTTTTGTTTGGTTCGCTTTTGAAAACGTTAGCTAGTGCACACAACTTTTCCTGACATCATTTCCGATTTACCTGACATCGTCGGAGGGCTAGCATTCGATGTCTGCGGATGCGTAGTGTTCTAGCCAAGATATGAAATGCAATCATAATTGACTGTAGCTTATATAAAGCACACACAACAGCTACTGGTGGTTCCATGATGATTGAAAACACAACAATGGGAGGAACAAGTGACAAATATCCATGCGAGGGAGGTATATTTAAAATTCATTCATTCTTTCCTCGCCCCATGCAATTGTCAAATCATCATACGCGACCCATGAGGCGGCGCACAATTGGCCCAGCGTCGTCCGGGTTAGGAGAGGGAATGGTCCGGCTGGGATGTCCTTGTCCCATCGCACTCTAGCAACTCCTTGTGGTGGGCCGGGCGCATTCACACTGACTTCGGTGACCGGTTTCCTCCAACACATTGGTGCTGCTGTCTTCCGGTGTTAAGCGAGCAGTGTGTTAAGAAGCATTGCGGCTTGGCAGTGTCGTGTTTCCCATGCCTGTCAACCTTCGACTCTCCCGAGTACGTAAGAGGGTTGCAGCGATGGGACAAGACTGTAACTACCAATTGGATATCACGAGGTTGGGGAGAAAATGTGGGTAAAAACATCTAAATACAGGGGGAGAGGGCTGATGGGAGAGGGTGTGTCTTTTACGTGTTTGGAATGATGCCTCTGGTTTTCTAACATTATTATTCTAACTGTTATCCCTCACTGTGCCGAAATGCAACAACTGTGACCACAGTATTTGTTTCCTTATGTTTCCTGATGAAGTTGTCAATGTTTCAGTCATATTTTCATAACTGTACAGCATTTAATGCACTCATTTTTATGTTAGCCACATGTTGCCTTTCATCTGACTGGCTAACTATGTTGTAGCCATGTGTATGCCGTTTTTGAGTCAATGTATTGTTATAATATTTATAGCAGATGATAAATGTTTTTTTCTTGTTTGTTGTTGCTAAATACAGTATATGTGCCTTATTATAGGCAGGTCAATTCCGTTTTCATGATTTCTAGTAGATCATCAATCGATCACATCACATTTTTGGACTCATTCAAGCAGATTTTACCTAATGAAGTACAATACTATTGGAAATGATTGTTGAAAGTTCCATTTATATTCCTAAAACCTTGTTGTTTTGACAAGTGGCAATAAATTAATCATATTGATTGGGGGGATATCAGGTTATATGCACTGTTGAAACGAAAGCAACTCAAAAACCAGTAAATATGATATGTGTATATACAGTATATATGATATTATAAATACCTCACATTCGACTCATAAGACAATTAGCCTATTAAAATCTTTATCTGGCTCCATAAAGATAATTAGCAATATACAAGAGACCATAGTTGAGTTACAGCAATGAGCAATGAAGAAATGCCTGAGAATACAAGTATCATTTAAGTACTATGTAAAATGAATGGATTCATATACAAGACATAAAGCTTAAGTTACAAGCATTACAAAGCATTATTCTAATCATGAACAAAGAGATTGTCACGTTCTGACCTTAGTTCCTTTGTGATGTCTTTGTTTTATTATGGTCAGGGCGTGTGTTGGGTGGGTAGTCTATGTTCCTTTTTCTATGATTTGGTATTTCTGTGTTTGGCCTGGTATGGTTCTCAATCAGAGGCAGCTGTCAATCGTTGTCCCTGATTGAGAACCATACTTAGGCAGCCTGTTTTCACCCTTGAGTTGTGGGTGATTATACTTTCTGTTTAGTGTGGGTTGCACCTGACGGAGCTTTTTCGGTTGTGGTTTTTTTGGTTTCTTTGTTTGATCTTGTTCAGTTTAAATAAATAATATGAACAAGTACCACGCTGCGCTTTGGTCCTCACCTTCTTCCACCGACGACCGTTACAGAGATGCCTAATAGGCTTACAAGCCAAGGAAATTATACTTGATCATACATCCTTCCTCCATGGACTGGATACAGGAGGCATTTAATTCCATTTATAATATCTGAAGGTGTAACCTTTCAACCCAGAACCAAAAGTGACCACTAGTGACCAATCAAACAATACCAAGTTTACAGTAAATTAAACACTCCTAGGCCCAATCTCCACAGGGTTGGGTGTCATTATTTAAAGGCTTGTGTGGGGGATGAGACCAAAGTAAATAAGACAGAATTCCTGAGAAGACTATAAAAAAGTATTTGCATGATATAATTATTCAAAGTTCACCCTGTACAAATAAAAGTAACCACAGAGATAATACATCCATACAGATAGCTCAGAGTTATCCTGAGAACAAGTTTCTGATACTTACCAGACGTGGATGATATAGCATTATTCTATCACAATAGTCATGTGACAGGTAGCCTAGTGGTTAGAGCGTTGGGCCAGTAACCTGAAGGACAACTTGTAGAAGACAGCCAGCCACATTTTGGATTAATGCATTTTGTTTCAAGTGGGTTGCCAATACTGAAAGGTAAACGCAACACTTTTGTTAATCACTCATATCGATATCAATTTAAAATCAATAGAGCAGGGGCAAACGTTTGGGGTGTATACACTGTTTAAACTAACACTGAAAAGCCAAACTGACTCTGAGAATAATTTGCTGAAGGCAGTCATCTAAATTCTAAAACGTTGGATGGAAGTTTAGGGAGTCTGCCGTAAAGGGGAAGGAAACAAATCAGTTGCTTTGTTATTTGACTTCAACGAGTCACGACACGCCATAGGATATCAAAAGTGACAAGGGTTGGCTGTTACTTGATTGATAGTTTGCATGTATAGGTGTGAGGTCAGCGACTTTTATACAGCGAGCACCCCGAAATGTTCCTTTCCATTTAAGTTTGAAAATGAAAGTAGAATTCTAAGTCCTTAAGACCGCCAAAGGACGAAATCAACGATACAAAACCAAGAATATTGATCTGTTTTAAAGCAATCGATTTTGTGTCATTGTGATCACTATAAACTTGTATACTAACATCACTAACCTGAGGTAAAAAGTATGTGCAGGTTTAATGTAGTAACGTATACTGTCCACTTACAGGAAATGAGCGCAATATAAAATCAAATATGTCAATTTTAATTTAAGCCGATTGTGTACACATATATTTCTCACTAGTTTAACCATTTACAGAGTATTCTTTTCTTCCTCTTATGCAACATTTAACTGACCGCTCTAGAAATCGTTCCCATAGTGACTCTGCAGCAGCCCGTTAATTCGCCCTGCCTACTTATTATAACCTATCAAGCCAATTTATTTATACCATTCTATTCATTGTTATTTCAGACCACGTGTATGGGTATAACAGTTTGATAAATATAGGTTTATTGGACAATCTCACAACTAAATATCACATAGAAAAATGAACATTTATGTAAAACTGCAATCCAGATTAACGACCAGTAAACGGAGGAACAGCCTCTCTCCCATGTCCCCGGAGCAAATCTCCATATTGTTGCCGACTCACGCCAGTGATGATTCCCTGAGGTTCTCAACCTCTTCAACACACCAAAGTGCTCCTGAGTGGCGCAGTGGTCTAAGGCATCTCAGTGCAAGAGGTGCCACTACAGTCCCTGGTTCAGTTCCAGGCTATATCACATCCGGCTGTGATTGGGAGTCCCATAGGGCCATGCACAATTGGTCCGGGGTAGGCCGTCATTGTAAATCACTGACTAAATGAAAACCAATCTCACTATGGGAGTGATTCAAGGCTCCAAGTTAATTTGCAATGTGACCAATAGAAAAATCCTATCAGGTTTTGGAACCAGTCCTATTGGACTCCTTTGGGATTATATCCTATAGGATTTTGTTCTAGAAGATCCTATAGGATTCCAATACAATAATCCAATAGACAAATCCTATCAGATTTTAGAACCAGTCCTATTGAACTCCTTTGGGATTATATCCTATAGGATTTTGTTCTAGAAGATCCTATAGGATTCCAATACAATAATCCAATCGAAGAATCCTATCAGGTTTTGGAACCAGTCCTGTTGGACTCCTATAGGATTTTTTGACTAAGGTGATGAAGATGGACGGTGACAAGTGACATTTGCAGCATAATGGTAGTCTTCCTCACTCTGGTTCCCTCCTCTGACTGACTGGCTGTCTACACCTGGACAAGGGCCTGGAAAGGGGAGTGTTCTTCCAATGTGTCAACTGTACTCTATGTGCAGTAAAATGATGCAACCTAAACCCTTCCGTATGTTCCTTCTCCTCCCTTTCCCTACAGTATGTTTCAGAGGGACAAACCTCTGGTAAACTAGCATTGATGGTTCTTTTACATGCAACCATCAGAGTTTCTCCCCAATTCTCACTCATGGGCATCTGCAGGAGGTATAGACTCCAGACTGCAAGCTGGAACTCCTAGTCAGTCTAACCATCCCATAAGAGGTCCTAGTCCACCCTTTGTATGTCTGATGTGGCTCTAGCTTCAGACCTCAGCCGACACACCACAGTGTCATGATCAACATTCCAGAGAGGGCCAGCCGAAGGCTCCTCTGAGATGGAGCGGAGACAGATCCTATCTGGACACACACACACACACACACACACACACACACACACACACAATAGACACCCAGTGAATATCCAGTCGCCATCAGAGATAAATGGAGAGGATGCACTGTGAATAATTTACACCCAGACAAAATAAGAATCAAAAAGCTGTTCCCTCTCAGAGCCCCAGGGGACATTCTGAGCACAAAGCTCAAAGGATTGGAGGGGGGGGGGGCAGCTAGGAGCAGGGGGTGAATCTCAATTATATGTCCTTGATTCCTTGCCTCCTCTCTCCGTGCTTCCTTCTCAAAACTCATTGGAGGAGAAGGGCAGCATAATCCGCATCTATGACAGATCATAAGCATATGATGCAATGGCATGTCAAATGTTGCTCGTATGTTTGGACACTCTTAGGGTGCCCTCGCTCTCTCTATCTCTCTCTCTCACGATCTGCTGAGTGTGGAAGAAGAGCAGTGTATTATGCTGACAAGTGGGAATTCAATCATTTGATCTGATGGAGGAGAAGTGCTGACTTCAACTGAGAGCTGCAGGTTGGATCCCACAGACTGATTGACTGGCTGACTGAGGCATAGTGAGTAGATTCTCTATTGGTGGTTTGGGATCACAAAGTGTATGGATACATCAATCAATGTAGGATGATTGTTGGACTTTGGGCAGGGCACACTAAATGTAATCACAGAAATACAATGTTAGACGAAAGGATGGATTGTTGGATTGATGGAAGAGAATAACGGTTTTACCGGGACACAGGACTAACTCAAGACCTACAGACACTAGCAAGGGTCATCTGGGTAGTGTTACATTTGATCTGACCGGTACCATAGATATAAAACTGTGGCTCTATGACATCAGCCTGTCTAGGGTTCTATCTATGACCGGTACCCCCCTCTCAACTGTTGTCATGACAACTAGTGCCATTTGTAGTTCCAAATTAAATAGCTGGCCATCACCACTACCTCTCTCCACTAAGCAAACCTCCCCTCCGTCTCAATCTGACATGACACCCTATTCCCTATGTAGTGCACTACTTTAGACCAAGGCCCCTAGGTCAAAAAAAGTGCACTATATAGGAAATAGGGTGCCATTTGGGATGTAGCCCATGTGTACTGAACCTTTTCATCTCCTGTAAGCCTTGGGCATTATCTAAACTCTCTCACCTTATATGGTAAGCCTTCCCCCTCTCTTCCTGCCTGTTAGATGGGAATAGGAGCAGACAGCTCCAGTAGACTGGAAGTGAGCTGTTACAGGCAGATGTTAACTCTACCTGAGATGCTGTCATCTTCAGTGCAGTCCACCACCACCACCACTATCTCCCAGGTAAACACACAGGTACACTGCCTTCCATCTATCCTGTGACAGGTCCGCTCTCCCCGGCTCTTGAAATATTAGGACATCATCAAGGGACATCATAAACACTGTCATAACTGGAGCTGCGGCCCAGGACAACATGCAATCAATCCCTCATCTGCTATTCTCTCTCCTTTTTCTCTCTCTCACTTCCTCTCTCTCTCTATTGTACATCCCCTCATCCCCCACTCCTCGGAATACTGCCAGAATACCGCTGGAGTTCTCGTCTCCCGCTGTTTCGGAACGTCGTCTCCGGCACTTGTCCCTCCCCTCCTCCCAGGTGGCAGGTGGATTAAGAGTGGCTTGGAATAATGATGCAGATTTATGGCACATAAATCAGGGATAGTATTCCAACGGAATCTGCCAATTCTAGAGGCAATTTCACATTACAGTGATCCTATAATCTGTGCCTGGTGGTTACGATGGAGTGGGGGGAGAGGGGCCGGCTGTAAAAACCCTGATGGATGGGATGGGAGAGATAGGGCTGGGGCTGGGGTTGAGGTGGATTGGTGGCACACACGCACGTATAGACAACGCCTCAGCTTGTATCATCTCCTTCCCGAGTACATCTGGTGTTTGGGTTAAAGCTAAAGATAAGTTGTGCCCTTGGCATTAGAATAGCAGGGCCTGCTTAGAGTAAGGCATATACAGTTCATTCGGGAAAGTATTCAGGACCCTTGAATTTTTCCACATTTTGTTACGTTACAGCCTTATTCTAAAATGTATGAAATTGTTTTTTTCCATCATCAATCTAAATTATTGCAATGTTTTTACATGAGACTCGAAATTGAGTTCAGCTGCATCCTGTCTCCATTGAACATCCTTGAGATGTTCATACAACTTGATTTACCTGTTGATTGGACATGATTCGGAAAGGAACAAACGTGTCTATATAAGGTCCCACAGTTGACAGTGCATGTCAGAGTAACAATGTGTACATGAGGTCGAAGGAATTGTCCTTAGAGCTCCGAGACATGATTGTGTCGAGGCACAGATCTGGGGAAGGGTACGAAAAATGTCTGAAACATTGGAGGTCCCTGAAAACACAGTGGCTTCCATCATTCTTAAATGGAAAAAGTTTGGAACCACCAAGACTCCGCCCAGACAAATTGAGCAATCGGGGGGGAAGAGAGGTGACCAAGAACCCGATGGTAACTCCAACAGAGCTCCATAGTTCCACTGTGGAAATGGGAGAACCTTTCAGAAGGACACCCATCTCTACAGCACTCCACCAATCAGGCCTTTATGCTGGAGTGGCCAGGCGGAAGCCACTCCTCAGTAAAAGGCACGTGACAGCCCACATGGAGTTTGCCGAAAGGAACCTAAAGGACTCTCAGAACATGAGAAACAAGATTATCTGGTCTGATGAAACTAAGATTGAACTCTTTGGCCTGAAGGCCAAGTGTCATGTCTGGAGGAAACCTGGCACCATCCCTACGGTAAAGCATGGTGGTGGCAGCATCATGCTGTGGGGATGTTTTTTCAGCGGCAGGGACTGGGACACAAGTCAGGATCAAGGGAAAGATTAACGGAGCAAGTACAGAGAGATCCTTGATGAAAACCTGATCCAGAGCGCTCAGGACCTCAGACTGGGGTGAAGGTTCACATTACAACAGGACAATGACCCTAAGCACACATGGAAAACTATGATCTGATTTACAAGGCTAATATCACATTTCATTGTCTCACAAATAGTTAAAATCTTCCTCTGATTTGTCATCCAAAGGGTCCCAGCTACAACATGTAGTGTCAATACAATCCTTCTTTATATCCCATAAAGTCAGTTTAGTTGGCGCCATCGATTTGAGTAATCCACTCGTTCAACATGCAGAGAAAGGTATGCAAAAAGCTACTGCTAAACTTTGTTAAAACAAGTCAAAATACGTTTCTATTTAATCCTCAGATACCCTAAAATGTAATATTTATATTTAAAATATTTAATACGGAAAGAAGTATGCTCAATAGGAAAATGATTTTAGCAAGTCTGTGTCCCTGTATCAAAACTCATTATTCTTCATCGTTTTCGAAGAAACAAGCCTGAAACCTTGAACAAAGACTACTGACACCCAGTGGAAGCCATAGGAATTGCATACTGGGAGCTAGATTACATTTTTCCCTATACCTTCCATTGGAATAGCATGGGCTGGATTTTCTCCTACCATATCTATTGTGTTATAGTCTCCTCCATCATTTTAACATTTCTACAAATGTCAGAGCAATGGTACCAAACGTCAGAGCAATGGTACCAATTATATGCATATCCTGGCTTCAGAGCCTGAGCAACAGGCAGTTTACTTTGGGCATGTCATTCAGGCAGAAATTGAGAAAAATAGACCCTAATCTGAAGAAGTTAAATCACATTATTTTGCAACGAAGATCTACAGTAGCCTCAACAGCACTCTGTAGGGTAGCACCATGGTGTAGCCGGAGGAAAGCTAGCTTCCGTCCTCGTCTGGATATATTGACTCCTTCACTAGGAGGCTCATGTTTCACACCCCCTTTCATAGCCTTACACAGTAATTATGACAACTCCCAGAGGACATCCTTCAACCTATCAGACCTCTTGCAGCATGAACTGACATGTTGTCCACCCAATCAAAGTATCAGAGAATGAATCTAGTAGTGAAAACATAAGATACAGCTACCCAGCACTGCAGTGCATACTGCACAATGTGGTGAGTAGATGACTCAAAGAGAGAGAAAGACAATAGTTGAACAATTATGAAAAAATTCATTTCTTCCAAAATGAAGAAGCAAGAGAGAAATAGAGACTGAGATTTTTTATTAATTTTTTTCCCTTTCAGTTTCAGAAACTTAGAAAATGCAGCTAGCTAGTTTAGCCTACTGAAACAACATGCTCAAACAGAGGGATGCTATGTTAGCTAGCTGGCGATGACTATCCAACACAACACTGGAAATGTTCCAAGTCAATGTAAGCTTTTGGTTTTACAAATTTATTGCCACCTGGGGCCCGCTGGTGTAACTGCTTACTGACTGTACACTGTAACGTTACTACATGATTGTAGCAGGTTTACTAATGCGTTAGTCCTATTAGCTATAATGACTATGATGTTACTTTAGCTAATATGGTGACAACAATGTAGGCTGTGTGTAGTGGTTTGACTTGGAAAGGTTTTTTGCCTGGTCAAATACAGCTGATGTGTTGTGCATTGAAGTCCACAAGCGAAGGGAAGAGGTGAGAGGAGGAGACCACATAGATGCAAGAAGGAATACAACGTGGCTGCTATGAAAGTGAACTGTGTTTACCTGTGATCAGGGGTGTATTCATTCCGCTGATTCTGTTGAAAAACAATTCTTAAACGGAAGCAACAGGAACAAAATGGGGATAAACAGCCCTGAATTTGTCCAATATTAACTCTTGTTTGCAACTGATAGACTAATGATTACACCCTATATCAGTTAACTTCTTGGATATAGGGGGCGCTCTTTTAATTTTTGGATGAAAAACGTTGCCGTTTTAATCAAGATATTTTGTCACAAAAAGATGCTCGACTATGCATATAACTGACAGCTTTGGAAAGAAAACACTCTGACGTTTCCAAAACTGCAAAGATATTGTCAGTGAGTGCCACAGAACTGATGTTACAGAAAAAACCCAGATAAAAATCCAATCAGGAAGTGCCGCCTTTTTTGAAAATGCCTCATGGCAATGACTCCTTATATGGCTGTGAAGGAGCTAGGAGTCAGCTTACGTTTTCCACGTTTTCCCCAACGTGTCTGCAGCATTGTGACGTATTTGTAGGCATATCATTGGAAGATTGACCATAAGAGACTACATCTACCAGGTGGTCGCTTGGTGTCCTCCGTCGCAATTATTGGGTAATCTCCAGCTGCAGTATTTTTCCGTTTTCTTCTGATGAGAAGGCAACTGCCACCACTGATAGATTATCGAATAGATATGTGAAAAACACCTTGAGGATTGATTCTAAACAACGTTTTCCATGTTTCTGTCGATATTATGGAGCTAATTTGGAAAAAAGTTTGGCGTTGTAAGTGACTGCATTTTCCGGTGTTTTTCTTAGCCAAACATGATGAACAAAACGGAGCTATTTCGTCTACACAAATAATATTTTTGGAAAAAATGAATATTTGCTAACTAAGAGTCTTGTCATTGAAAACATCCGAAGTTCTTCAAAGGTAAATTATTTTATTTGAATGCTTTTCTTGTTTTTGTGAAAATGTTGCCTGATGAATGCTAGGCTTAATGCTATGCTAGGCTATCAATACTCTTACACAAATGCTTGTGTAGCTTTGATTGAAAAGCATATTTTGAAAATCTGAGATGACACTGTTGCTAACAAAAGGCTAAGCTTGTGTTTGAATATATTTATTTCATTTCATTTGCGATTTTCATGAATAGGAAACGTTGCGTTATGGTAATGAGCTTGAGGCTATGATTACACTCCCGGATACGGGATTGCTCAACGCTAGAGGTTAAATGCAGGCAAGAGTGTGCAAGGTGGTATTGAATATTACTGTCTGTCCATGTGTCACTGTCTGTCACGTCAAATTTGTCTCTCAACCTGTGTGCACCTATTTTGTAAACTTTCATTCATAGGCTAGTTTGCATCAACCTCATGATGGGTATTGGGAAATTTTAAGTATCATGTAGCAGCCTACATCTATTGCTGTTACATTGAACTGGGGGAATGGGATATGAATGACAGTCATCCAATATGATGTAATAGAAATAAAGCCGTGCTCATTAAAACAAATGTGTCCTCCCTCATCTTAAACGGCACTGACCGCCACTGGTGTGTTTGTGTGTGACTGGTGGACGCTGCTGGGTGTGAATGTGGTGTCGGGGAATGAAGTTAGAAATGTAGGAAGTTGTTGAGGTGCAAACCATTAAGTTGAAACTTTAGAGTGGGGAAACTACACATGAATCAAGGTTGCTAATTTCACATCTCTTAAAACACTGATCAAGGTGGCTGAGGTGAAAGCCAAGGCGAGAGCCATTTGCCTTACGTGAAACTCCCATCTGATTCTGGTGCAGTTTATATGAGCAGGAGCGTAACAACTCCATTTGATTAACAGGACCTTGTTCATTATAAGAGCAGGTTCAAAGCCTAGCGTAAAACCTCAGATAACCCTTTAAGGGTGTTAGACTGCAACCAGTTACACTATAGCTCAGCTAACCCCTAATGGGTGGTAGACTGTAACACGTTACACTATATCTCAGTTAACCTGTTATGGGTGACATACTGTAAGAAGGCTCAAGATTCAAGGCCTGGTTATTTCATGTTCATGAATGTTGCATTTTACCTAATGAAACCCATTGTGGGTGGTCACTGTTAAAAGTCTATAATTTCCCCAGGATATGGTCTGTAACTATAAAAATAAGGGAAACAAGGTAGCTACATTCACATCAGGGGAATTTAGCAAAAAGTGTCAGAGTATTTGCAATGCAACTCCATGTTATTGCATTTCCATTGTCGTTTCTGTGTGTTCTATGAATCACATGATTATAAAGGAATAAATGTGTGAAAGTGTGTATACTTATTTAAAATGTATATACTCTTGTCCTTGTGATGTACCTGTCTATTAATGTTCCTTAGTATGTCATCTTTCACATTTTATCAGGACTCCAGGAAAAGTAGCTGCTGCTTTAGCAGAACTGGGGATACTAATAAAATACTTAAATACTATAAACTCATACACACTTACAGTATGCACACAGGTACACACTTATACACGTACACAGGGACACACACGGGCACACACATACTTAAAGAAATACCTGGTGTGTGTGTTCGTGTGTGTTCCCAGTGGTGGGTCCTTGCCTGGATGATAACAGCGGAGAAGAGGAGAGGCCCGCTGAGACTGCGACCGTGCAGAGTGGGCCTTTGTAGTTACAAAACAGAGTGGGAGAGTGGTATCCTAACTTGAGTTGCACACACTTACATAATTTGATGATTGCGTAAATCATGCATTGACTGCCAAAACTATGGTTAGGATTCAGGCTTTTGTGTTCTTTAATCCTGTTATTAGAAAACTGCTGGGTGTGCAGGTTTTTGTGCTAGCCCAGCATTAAATGTTTCTTTGATGGTTCTTCATGGTGTAAAGCATTTTTGTTGTTTGACCTAAAAAGGGTTCTCTTTCAGGGCCAGCTGAAGAACCCTGATTCCAGGCACAGCGCCTTTTCTCAAAAACAATATAAGGCCAGAGAGGAAAAAACAGAGATAAGATAGATATGCCTCAGAAGAGTTCATTCCACAACTCACAGCCACCCTCCCTTATAACACTTTAGCCTACATACAGATAAAACTGACTAAGATTCTGAGGAGACTACCCTCAAGGACACGTCCCTCTGCTATCATTTACATTCATGAATCAATAATCCCCAGATGTGATGAAAGAGAGCAGAAAGAGAGAAGGGAAAAGTGATCTTTCATCTTTGGGTCATTTCTACATTAGGAATCCCCAATCTTCATTACTCACCATGAAACGCACCACAGTGCATGGACAGAGTTCCATTTCCGAACGCATCGAACCTCTGATGGTGCCCAACCTTTTCATCTCCCAATTTATGGGGGCTTTTTATTCACACTTTAGCAATAACTTATCAAATGGTTGACAGCAAACAATGTCCTCCACACCATTGTCAGTTTACAGGCAGATCTGTGTCTGAAATACAGAACAAAATAAGACCCGCTTTATAGTGCAAACCCATCCCCACTATTTCCTACCTGCATACTGGAGTAGTATAGTGTCTGGGAGAAATGGGCCTATTGTCACGACTTCTACCGAGGGTGACTTCTCTCCCTGTTCGGGCGGCGCTCGGCGCTCGGCGTCGCCGGTCTACTAGCCACTACCGATCCCTTTTTCTTTTTCTGGTTGTTTTGTCTGTGTTCCTTTTCACACCTGGTTTTCAATTGCTTTGATTTCTGTGGGTATATAGGGCAGCTGTTACCTGCCGTAATTCGTGCAGGATTAGACTTGTGTGTATTGCGTTCGATGGTATTTGATGTTTGTTGTTTTTTTCGCATTTACGCACGTGTATGTAAAGTGTCGGAACTGTGTTAGTTCCTCCGTGTGTTTGCACGATTATTCGAGAGCGTAGTTTTGGGATTTTTGTTCTGTGCCATTTGCATTGCTGGACTATTATTAAACACGCTCCTCAGACATCCCTGCTCTCCTGCGCCTGACTCCTACACCTCTCACCAAGACGCATGTTATCACAGAATCCTGCACCGATATAATTATGGAGTCAGCAGGAGCGGACGCACTTCCAGGGTCCGTGGAGGAGCGAGTTCAACACCACACGGCAGTGTTACACCGACTGGGGACCGCCATGGATCAGGTGATGGCGACGATGGAGAGATGGGAGAGAGGTGGCCTTCCCACACCGTTATCAGCTACACCCCAACCAGTACCACTACCCTCTCCTTCATTGCCTGAGCACAGTGGAATTCGACTCGCCCTCCCGAGGGAGTATGATGGGACGGCGGCCGGGTGCCAGGGCTTCTTACTCCAGATGGACCTATACCTGGCGACCGTTCGTCCGGCTCCTTCGGGGGGGTGAGAGCGTGAACGCCCTCGTCTCCTGCCTCGCAGGTAAAGCCCTGGAGTGGGCCAACGCGGTGTGGAACGATCCTGACTCGGCGAGGGACCACTACCCAGAGTTCACCCGCCGCTTTCGGGCCGTGTTTGATCACCCACCTGAGGGTCGAACGGCGGGTGAACGGCTGTTCCATCTGAGGCAGGAGAGGAGGAGTGCTCAGGACTTTGCTCTAGAGTTCCGGACCTTGGCCGCTGGCGCGGAATGGAACGACAGGGCCTTGATCGATCACTATAGGTGTAGTTTGCGTGAGGACGTCCGTAGGGAGCTGGCCTGTAGAGACACCACCCTGTCCTTGGACCAATTGATCGACATGTCCATTCGGTTGGACAACTTGCTGGCGACCCGCGGACGTCCAGATCGGGCTCTGTCAGTTCCATCTCCCAGCTCCACCACTCCAACACCCATGGAGCTAGGAGGTGCTTCAGCGAGGGCGACCGGAGGAGGGGGCCTTTCCTGTGCCAGCTGTGGTCGCAGAGGGCACACTGCTGACCGGTGCTGGGGGGGTCCCCCCGGGAGTCGAGACGCCAGGCCGAGCACTGCCCGGACACCTCAGGTGAGTCGGCACCAGGCTCACCCAGAGCCCCCTGTTGGTCACGTGTATGTATGGATTGTTTTTCCTAAATTTTCCCCTCTTTCCCGGCATAAGGCGCTAGTAGATTCAGGCGCGGCGGGGAATTTTATTGACCGCGGTTTAGCGAACAGGTTAGGGATTCCCCTTGTTCAGCTGGATAAACCCTTCCCAGTGCACGCCTTAGATAGCCGACCATTAGGGTCAGGGCTAGTCAGGGAGGCCACGGCTCCACTGGATATGGTTACGCAGGAGGGTCATGAGGAGAGAATTAGTCTCTTCCTCATTGATTCTCCTGCGTTTCCGGTGGTGTTGGGGATCCCCTGGTTGGCCCGTCACAACCCCAGGATTTCGTGGCAACAGAGGGCTCTACAGGGGTGGTCGGAGGAGTGCTCAGGCAGGTGTGTAGGAGTTTCCATCGGTGCTACAACGGTGGAGAGTCCAGACCAAGTCTCCACCGTGCACATTCCCTCAGAATATGCCGATTTGGCTATCGCCTTCTGTAAAAAGAAGGCGACCCAATTACCACCTCATCGACGAGGGGATTGTGCGATAAATCTCCTGGTAGGCGCTGCACTTCCCAGGAGTCACGTGTATCCCCTGTCACAGGAGGAGACGGTGGCTATGGAGACATACATATCGGAATCTCTGGGGCAGGGGTTCATTCAGTCCTCCATCTCACCTGCCTCCTCGAGTTTCTTTTTTGTGAAGAAGAAGGAGGGTGGTCTGCGTCCGTGCATTGACTATAGAGGTCTAAATTCCATCACGGTGGGGTATAGTTACCCGCTACCTCTCATTGCCACGGCGATTGAGTCATTTCACGGAGCACGGTTTTTCACAAAACTGGATCTCAGGAGTGCATATAACTTGGTGCGTATCCGGAAGGGAGATGAGTGGAAGACGGCGTTTAGTACCACATCCGGCCATTATGAGTACCTCGTCATGCCGTACGGTTTGAAGAATGCTCCAGCAGTCTTCCAATCTTTTGTGGATGAGATTCTCAGGGATCTGCACGGTCAGGGTGTGGTGGTTTACATCGATGATATTCTGGTCTATTCCGCTACACGGGCCGCGCATGTGTCTCTGGTGCGCAGGGTACTTGGGAGACTGTTGGAGCATGAACTGTACGTCAAGGCTGAGAAATGCTCGTTCTTCCAACAGGCCGTCTCCTTCCTTGGATATCGCATTTCCACATCGGGGTTGGTGATGGAGGATGACCGCATTGCAGCCGTGAGTAATTGGCCGACTCCAACCACGGTAAAGGAGGTGCAGCGGTTCTTAGGGTTTGCCAACTACTACCGGAGGTTTATCCGGGGTTTTGGGCAGGTGGCTGCGCCCATTACGTCACTGCTGAAGGGGGGGCCGACGCGTCTGGGGTGGTCGGCTGAGGCGGACAGGGCTTTTGGTCGCCTGAAGGCTCTTTTTACCTCGGCTCCCGTGCTGGCGCATCCGGACCCCTCTTTGGCATTTATAGTGGAGGTGGACGCATCCGAGGCTGGGGTTGGAGCCGTGCTCTCCCAGCGCTCGGGTGCGCCACCGAAGCTCCGCCCCTGTGCTTTCTTTTCTCAGAAGCTCAGCCCGGCGGAGCGAAACTATGACGTGGGGGATCGGGAGCTGCTAGCTGTTGTCAGAGCCCTGAAGGTGTGGAGACATTGGCTTGAGGGGGCCCAGCACCCTTTCCTCATCTGGACTGACCACCGTAATCTAGAGTACATTCGGGCAGCGAGGAGACTGAACCCTCGTCAGGCAAGGTGGGCCATGTTTTTCACCCGATTTAGGTTTACCATCTCCTATAGACCAGGCTCCCAGAACACTAAGGCAGACGCACTGTCCCGACTATATGATACGGAGGAGCGGGCCATTGATCCTGCGCCCATCCTCCCGGCTTCTTGTCTAGTGGCACCTGTAAGGTGGGAGGTGGACGCAGACATTGAGCGAGCATCGCGTGTTGAGCCCACTCCACCACAATGTCCAGCGGGACGGGTGTATGTTCCGCTGGAGGTTAGAGACAGGTTAATTTGGTGGGCTCACACATCCCCCTCCTCTGGTCATCCGGGGATTGGGAGGACGGTGCGATGTCTTAGTGGGAAGTACTGGTGGACCACTTTAGCCAAGGACGTGAGGGTTTATGTGTCCTCCTGCTCAGTGTGCGCTCAGTGCAAGGCTCCTAGGCACCTGCCCAGAGGGAAGTTACAACCCCTTCCCGTTCCACAGCGGCCTTGGTCACACCTGTCGGTTGACTTCTTGACCGATCTGCCACCGTCACAGGGCAACACCACAATCCTGGTCGTTGTGGATCGGTTTTCTAAGTCCTGTCGTCTCCTCCCTTTGCCCGGTCTCCCTACGGCCCTACAGACGGCGGAGGCCCTGTTTACTCACGTCTTCCGGCACTACGGGGTGCCTGAGGATATTGTTTCTGATCGGGGTCCCCAGTTCACGTCCAGGGTGTGGAAGGCATTCATGGAACGTTTGGGGGTCTCGGTCAGCCTGACCTCTGGGTTTCACCCCGAGAGTAATGGGCAGGTGGAAAGAGTGAACCAGGATGTGGGTAGGTTTCTGCGGTCGTATTGCCAGGACCGGCCAGGGGAGTGGGCGAAGTACATCCCCTGGGCGGAGATGGCCCAGAACTCACTCCCCCACTCTTCTACGAACCTGTCGCCCTTCCAATGTGTGTTGGGCTATCAGCCGGTCCTGGTACCATGGCATCAGAGCCAGACCGAGGCTCCTGCGGTGGACGATTGGGTGAAACGCTCAAGGGAAACCTGGGAGGCCGCCCATGGGTACCTTAAACGGGCCGAAGCACGGCAGAAGGCCAGTGCCGACCGCCATCGCAGCGAGGCCCCGGTGTACACACCGGGGGACCGGGTCTGGCTCTCGACCCGAAACCTGCCCCTCCACCTGCCCTGCCGGAAGCTGGGTCCGCGGTTTGTGGGGCCATTCAAAGTCCTGAGGAGAATAAACGAGGTGTGTTATAGGTTACAGCTCCCCCCGTATTACCGTATTAACCCCTCGTTTCATGTGTCTCTCCTCAGGCCGGTGGTGGCTGGTCCGCTTCAAGAAGATGAGGTGCGGGAGGTCCCTCCGCCCCCGCTGGACATCGGGGGGGCGCCGGCGTATGCAGTTCGGTCCATACTGGACTCGAGGCGTCGGGTGGGGGGTCTTCAGTACCTCGTGGACTGGGAGGGGTACGGTCCGGAGGAGAGATGCTGGGTGCCGGTGGAGGACGTACTGGATCCTCCTATGCTAAGGGAGTTTCACCGCCTCCATCCGGATCGCCCTGCGCCTCGTCCTCCGGGTCGTCCTCGAGGCCGGCGTCGTCGCGCTGCGGGAGCCGCGCGTCAGGGGGGGGGTACTGTCACGACTTCTACCGAGGGTGACTTCTCTCCCTGTTCGGGCGGCGCTCGGCGCTCGGCGTCGCCGGTCTACTAGCCACTACCGATCCCTTTTTCTTTTTCTGGTTGTTTTGTCTGTGTTCCTTTTCACACCTGGTTTTCAATTGCTTTGATTTCTGTGGGTATATAGGGCAGCTGTTACCTGCCGTAATTCGTGCAGGATTAGACTTGTGTGTATTGCGTTCGATGGTATTTGTTTGTTGTTTTTTTCGCATTTACGCACGTGTATGTAAAGTGTCGGAACTGTGTTAGTTCCTCCGTGTGTTTGCACGATTATTCGAGAGCGTAGTTTTGGGATTTTTGTTCTGTGCCATTTGCATTGCTGGACTATTGATGCCCAATGCTCTTGTGCTAATAGCCTATCTCAAGATCAGCTACTTTGAAAAACAGTGCTGTTTGCTCAAATTTAGAATTTAGTAGAATTCAGTAGTAATTTCATTTCCAAATCACGCTTTTCTCGATTGTATTCAGAAATTTGCGAAAGGCCGATTATGGCTAATGTTCACTGACCATAGAAATAGAATTCATAGAACGCACATGCCCATTCAAGTCAGGACTGGCAGCCATTGCAAGTGTATGAACTTACCAGTGAAATTGCCAGGGTTAGAGGTTCCAAGGCCTTTCTATGGATAATATTATAATATTTCTATGGACTCAAAACAACAAGCTGTTCTGGATTGCTGACCAAATTGCGGCTCTGATATTTTTTATCCTCTATGCATAGTCACTTTAATAACTCTACCTACATGTACATATTACCTCAATTACCTCGACAAACCGATGCCCCCGCACATGGACTCTGTCCCGGTACCCCCTGTATATAGTCTCGCTATTGTTATTTTACTGCTGCTCTTTAATTACTTGTTTCTTTCATTTCTTATTCTTATTCATACTTTTTAAACTGCATTGTTGATTAGGGCTTGTAAGTAAGCATTTCACTGTAAGGTCTTCCTACACCTCTTGTATTCGGCGCATGTGACTAATAACATTTGGTTTGATTTGAATTAGTGTAATTTGAGCAATATTAGCAGTTTAGAAATAAAGTTGACATCATTAGAAAGAAGATTTACAGTGAGCTCCAAAATGATCGGGACAGAGACTCATTTGTTGTTCTTTTGGCTCTGTACTCCAGCACTTTGGATTTGAATATACAACGACTCATTTTGGTTGTGTTTCAGATTATTGTATGCCCCAATAGAAATGAATGATGAATCATGTATTGTGTCATTTCAGAGTCACTTTATTGTTAATAAGAATACAATATGTCTCTAAACACTTCTACAATAATGTGGAAGATACCATGATTATGTATAATCCTGAATTCATCGGGAATAATGATGAGTGAGAAAGTTAGACGCACAAATATCATACCCCCAAGACATGCTAACCTCTCACCATTACAATAACAGGGGAGATTTACATTTTTGCAGGGTATGATATGTTATGGCAAATTTCCAGCACCACCTACTTCCCAACTGCAGCAGCAGTATCAACTGCAGCAGCAATATCATACCCTGTGTAATACTTCCGCTTCAATACCCAATCTAGCACTATAAACACACAACATGATGTTGCCAGACAACCATGACATATTGTCTGATGTCACACTATTTACAAATCTAATTTACTGCTCCATTTGGAACTCAAACTCTGATTCAGCTCTACAGACCTGTTGATTGTAGCAAGGAACTCGACACACACACACACACACACACACACACACACACACACACACACACACACACACACACACACACACACACACACACACACACACACACACACACTCTAAAATGGATTTTACATGACCTGTTTCCATGGCAACTGTCCAATATTAATCTTGTTGTTTTTACGGCCAATTGAAGGGGTAATTTGTAAAGAAATTAGGGCCTTAAAACCAGGTTGGTAACATTTACATAATGAATGGCCAAGCCACGCTAGATCAGTCACCGGCAAGCCACTGCTGATTGCTTTTTGATTCGTTTCTTGCAATTGAGTGTTTAGTTGCCATAGTGTTCTCAGCCCATTGAGTACCACACATAATATCACAACGAAGGATGTTTTTATTTTATTTATTTAGGACTGACTAGGAAAGTCAGTTAAGAACAAATTCTTATTTACAATGACAGCCTACACCAGCAACGCTAGGCCAATTGTGCACTGCCCTATGGGACTCCCATTCACAGCCGGATGTGATACAGCTTGGATTTGAACCAGTGACGCCCCTTGCTCTGAGATGCAGCGTCTCAGACTGATGCGCCACTCGGGAGCCCAATATAACCCAGATGCAGATACAGGAGGCGAATGGTTTGGTTCTCAGAATATTTATTATAACCAAGGTGCAGGCAAAACGGCAGGTCGAGGGCAGGCAGAGGTTCATACTCCAAGGCAGAGTCAAAAAGGAACAGAACGGCAGGCAGGGTCAGGGCAAACAGAAAGGTCTGAACCAGGAAGACTGGAAAACTAGAGCACGGGCGAACCCGGGAAACACGCTGGTAAGACCTGACAAAACAAGACGAACTGGCAACAGACAAACAGAAAACGCAGGTATAAATACACAGGGGATAGTGGGAAAAAATAGGAGACACCTGGTGGGGGGTGGAGACAAGCACAAGACAGGTGAAACAGATCAGGGTGTGACACAAGTGTACACTGAGTGTACAAAACATTAAGGACACCTGCTCTTTCCATGATGTAGACTGACCAGGTGAAAGCTATGATCCATTCTTGACGTCACTTGTTAAATCCACTTCAATTAAAGAAGGTTTTTTAAACCTTGAAACAATTGAGACATGGTTTGTGTATATGTGCCATTCAGAGGGTGAATGAGCAAGACAAAATATTTAAGTGCCTTTGAAGGGGAGATGGTAGTTAGTGCCAGGCCCAGGCGTACCGGTGTGAGTGTATCAAGTACATCGGACCCAGCTTTGCCAGCTCAATTTAGGAATCCACCACTTATTGTTTATAGGAGAGGTCACAATTTACCCCTTAAATGTGTCCATGCCAACTGCCAGCCACAAAAGAAAATCAGCCAGGCTCTTTTACGCCCTCTTCCGAATGGTAGCTATAAATGCAGAGGTTGCGCACAGTGCAACAATATGATGAAGTGTGAATATTTCTGCCACCCACATACAGGAAAACGGTTCCAAATCAATGAAATTATTACGTGCTCCACCACCCACGTTATTTACATTATTAAATGTCCATGTGGGCTGCGTTATGTAGGTAAAACCTCTCATTCTCTCAAACAGAGAATCAGTCAACATAAAAGTTCAATCGGGAGAAAGGACAGGAATTATCCAGTCGCAGTACATTTTAATGACCTAAAACATGACATTTCTACCTTTTAGATTTTGTGGCATAGAGAAACTTAAGATATCAGACAGGGGAGGTGATATAAATAATGGATTTTCACCCTCCAGACATTATTTCCTAAAGGTCTTAATGATGAAATGCCTCTGTATGTTATGTTGTAAATGAGAATATGAATTATGCCCCCTATTTCAGATGACTCTGACATTTGTCTTGCGCTGTACCCAATGATTTATGAAAACTTCCTTGGTAGGTCTATGTCCTCATTGTGGTTTTACAGACGTGTTTAATAGGTTTTATGTACACACTTTATTTGAATATTTCTGTGTTTATTTTGGTAGCCCTTATTTGTTTTCCCTTGACTCCAACCCCATTCGATGCATGGAACGGATGTGGGTGGGGCTATGTCTACCTAAAGGGTGCTAATTTAGAAAACTCAGACCGAGGCCTTGAGGCCGATAAAGCTTTTTAAAGAGCAGTGATACTATCAAGAGCAGTGTGCGGGTTTCTTTTTATTTCTCATCTTATTAAAATTGTCACCGTGCACCTGCAACAAAGACAGCTCAGATGTGCGAGTACCTTTTGAATTTTGAGTGAGTCAAGAAATCCAACCCTCCTGGGTTTTTCATGCTCAACATTTTCCCATGTGCTTCAAGAATGGTCCATCGCCCTAAGGACATCCAGCCAACTGGACTCCAGCCAACAAGCATTGGGGTCAACATGGACCAACATCCCTGTGGAACGCTTTTGACACCTTGTAGAGTCCATGCCCGAAGAATTGAGGCTGTTCTGAGGGCAAAAGGGGGTGCAACTCAATATTAGGAAGGTGTTCCTAATTTTTTGTAAACTCAGTGTATATACCAACACAATGGAGACATTTGCCATAACTGTAGGCAACAGATACTATGGACAATGATGATTCTGAGAAATATAATTCCTTGGTGCACATTAATACTGTAAGTACTGTAGGCTTCTTCTATTCTATTTTCTGTAGGGCACAGAAGGTTAGAGACAACAGTAAATAGCACAAGGACAGTCTGGGGTTGTTCATGCTGATAATCGTGTCTCTCTAGAGGTTGATGTTACCGTGGCCCAATAAACCCTAGGGTAGACTTCACACTGTGTCATAACCTTTCTTTGGGCCTTTGACTCTTCCACTCACAGTTCCTGCTCTCTGCCAAATTCCAGGAAGGTGTGTGTGGGGGGGGGGGGGGGGACTCTGAGAGTTTAATCACATCCTGGCAGGTGTATTGGAGTAGTGATTTGTTACTGTGTCTGAGAATCGCTCCTCACGGCCCTCAGGGAGGAACGTAACCCCCTCTATCAGAGCGACCTCCCCACAGGGTATCACCCCACACACTGTTAATACAATCTCCTGTGTGTGTGTGCGTGTCTGTGTGTGCGCGTCTTTACTGGGGTTGACAAAAAGGTGAACTTTGAGGCTCTTTCTAATCCCCTTTAGCACTCTTTCACACCGGGAAAATGTGTAGCTTTCCTCTTGCAAATGGTCTATTTCTTTAGAGAAATAAATTGTATTTTATCCGTTGTTTTACCAGGTAAGTTGACTGAGAACACTTTCTCATTTGCAGCAACAACCTGGGGAATAGATACAGGGGAGAGGTGGGGGGTGAATGAGCCAATTGTAAACTGGGGATTATTAGGTGACCGTGATGGTTTGAGGGCCAGATTGGGAATTTAGCCAGGACACCAGGGTTAACACCGATACTCTTACAATAAGTTCCATGGGATCTTTTTAATGACCTTAGAGAGTCAGGACACCCATTTTATAACATCCCATCCGAAAGACGGCACCCTACACAGGGCAGTGTCCCCAATTTATAGACCAGAGGAAAGAGTGCCTCCTACTGGCCCTCCAACACCACTTCCAGCAGCATCTGGTCTCCCATCCAGGAACTGACCCGGACCAACCCTGCTGAGCTTCAGAAGCAAGTGGTATTCAGGGTGGTATGCTGCTGGCTAGAAAACCTTGTGAAAAGAAAGAAAAGCTTGTGTGACCTTCACGTTTCAGAGCACACATCACACAGGCAGCAAAGAGAAGGTTAAGAAAGATAGGCCTACAGCATGCACAGCAATTAGCCTCGCAATTAGAGTGTTGGGCCGGTAACTGAAAGATCGCCTGTTCGAATCCAAAAACCGACAAGGTGAAAAGTCTGGAAATGTGTCCTTGAGCAAGGTACCTGTATGTGGGTTGAAAATGACAGATTTGAGCACTGATAAGCACCTAAATTGGAATGTAGTGGCTCTACTGTAACATGCTACCAGTGGAAAGGAATGTGTACTGATGCATGTTACATTCTCTAAACCCATCATTTCATCAACGGGTGCAGGGTCTTACTGCAACTGCCAGGTTGACACCATGACCTCCTCAAGTGCATTAAGCACTTCTTGGTAACCACAGCAGACCTACAGTACTATCCATTGGCTACATAAGATAACTTCTGGAGTATACTGTCCCTGCCTGGCACCCTGGCCTCCCTCAAACCCTGACCACTCAGCTGGAGCGTGTTCAGATAAACTCTGGGTGGGTTGTACACCAGATCCCGGGAAACCCTCAGAATAATGTCCTTGGAGAGCAGATGGGAGTGGATCTGCCTGACATTTGCTCAATCTCTGCAGAGCACCTAGTTTGAAGACTGGCTTCCCCCAACCAGACAGCAGATTACTGGATGGGCAACACGTAACAGCCATTAACAGAACAGTCCCATGACACGAACAGGCTGCTATCAAAACTCTCCCATTCCACACTAAAACTAATCAACGCAGACACCATATAGCCCAGGGGCCTTAGAAATGCCTTCCTAACACCTCTAAATATGTATTTTTTTAAACCTCCACCCCGAACCTTATCGTTGTGGTCTTGTATATATTGCATATTTTAACATTGTACTATATTAAGTGATTTGCTAGTTTAGGATTTTACTATTGGATAATTGTATATGATTTAAGTTATGATTGTACATTTGTGTAAAATTCAGTCTGTGTCTGTGAGAAACCAATAAAAGCTACTACTACTACTAATGTAACGATCGTCGTAGGTGGAAGAAGAGGACCAATGCGCAGCGTGGTAAGTGTTCATATTTTTAATAAAGTAATTGAACACTGAACAAAACAAATAAAACGACAAACGAACAGTCCTGTATGTTGCTGAAAAAACACTGAACAGAAAATAATCACCCACAACTCAAGGGTGAAAACAGGCTGCCTAAGAATGGTTCTCAATCAGGGACAACGATTGACAGCTGCCTCTGATTGAAAACCATGCCAGGCCAAACAGAAATACCAAATCATAGAAAAAAGAACATAGACTACCCACCCAACTCACGCCCTGACCATACTAAAACAAAGACATAACAAAATAACTAAGGTCAGAACGTGACAGTACCCCCCCGCCCCCCCCCCCCCCGCCCCCCAAAACCTGAACCTATAGGGGAGGGTCTGGGTGGGCGTCTGTCCGCGGTGGCGGCTCTGGCGTGGGACGTGGACCCCACTCCACCATAGTCTTTGCCCGCTTCTTTCCCCGCCTCAGTGGCGCCTTTAGAGCGGAGACCCTCGCCACCGACCTCGGACTGGGGACCCTAGCAGCGGGCCCCGAATGGACGGGAGACTCTGGCAGCTCAGGACAGGAGGGAGACTCTGGCAGCTCAGGACAGGAGGGAGACTCTGGCAGCTCAGGACAGGAGGGAGACTCTGGCAGCTCAGGACAGGAGGGAGACTCTGGCAGCTCAGGACAGGAGGGAGACTCTGGCAGCGCTGGACAGGAGGGAACACCTGGAGGAAGGAGACGGAGAGACAGCCTGGTGCGTGGGGCTTCCACCAGAGGCCTGCTGCGTGGAGGAGGCACCGGATAGACCGGACCGTGGAGGCGCACTGGAGGTCTCAAGCACCGAACCTGCACAACCCTACCTGGCTGGATACTCCCCGTCGCCAGGCCAGTGCGGCGAGGTGGAACAGACCGCACTGGGTTGTACTGGCGAACCCGGGGACACCGTGCATAGGCCTGGTGCCATGTACTCCGGCCCAAGGAGACGCACTGGAGACCAGATGCGCTGAGCCGACTTCATGGCACCTGGCTCGATGCCCACTCTAGCCTGGCTGATACGAGGCGCTGCGATGTAACGCACCGGGCTATGCCTGCGCACTGGGGACACCGTGCGCCTCACAGCATAACAAGGTGACTGCCCGGTCCACCTCTCTCCACGGTAAGCACGGGGAGTTGGCTCAGGTCTCCTACCTGACTTCGCCACACTCCCCGTGTGCCACCCCCAATACATTTTTGGGGCTGTCTCTTGTCCCTGTTACGCTGCCGTGCTAGCTCCTTACAATGCCGCCTCTCGGCTTTCGCTACCTCCAGCTCTGCCTTGGGGCGGCGATATTCCCCAGACTGTGCCCAGGGTCCCTTGCCGTCTAATATCTCCTCCCAAGTCCAGTTCTCCAGGTATCGCTGCCTCTCGTCACCACGTTGCTTGGTCCTTTCTTGGTGGGTGATTCTGTAACGATCGTCGTAGGTGGAAGAAGAGGAGGACCAATGCGCAGCGTGGTAAGTGTTCATATATTTAATAAAGTAATTGAACACTGAACAAAACAAATAAAACGACAAACGAAAAGTCATGTCTGTTGCTGAAAAAACACTGAACAGAAAATAATCACCCACAACTCAAGGGTGAAAACAGGCTGCCTAAGTATGGTTCTCAATCAGGGACAACGATTGACAGCTGCCTCTGATTGAAAACCATACCAGGCCAAACACAGAAATACCAAATCATAGAAAAAAGAACATAGACTACCCACCCAACTCACGCCCTGACCATACTAAAACAAAGATATAACAAAAGAACTAAGGTCAGAACGTGACAACTACTACTACTACTACTACTGCTACTACTACCACTACTACTACTACTACTACTACTACTACGCTATAAATGATGTCAGATCTCAGGGTCTACGCTACAAAGCTGTGTTTGGGTTTTGACTGATAGCCGTTCTGAACTTGAGCTCAGCCCGCGACAAGGAATTACCCCCATTCCCTCCCGCTAATTGGGCAACTTTCGTACATTTTTTGTTGTCTGAGTGAAGGAAAAGCTGTAAATTAAGAGGACTGAGAAGATGAAAAGTTGAGGATTATAATAAATAACACTTTTGATGTCATACAATCAAGCCAAACAACCATGAGTCCAAACGTTCACTTCACATTTCCATATCATAAGACTCATGTCATATACCATGTCAACGTTTATGATCACTATGTTTGACATGGCGTCATAGCTTGAACAGAATGAGCCTATGTTTGTCTATTGTGAAGAAAATGTTCTGCTTAACACGCACCTGAATGCTCCTCATGACTCCTTTCTACGTGCACCAACATCGCAAATCAGTTTCTCTGTATCGCCTTGTTAAATCCTCACACTGTAAAAACTCATTTTAGAATTTAGCTAGTCAGCGTTCACATGATGCCCACCCTGCCCCAGAATGAGATTTAAAATGGATTCACAATCCACCCTATAGTTGAAGAATCTTCTTAAAGTCATAAAAGTCATATCTGCCAATCATAATGTTATGATTCAGTCTTGTGTCCGGTGTCCTCAAGTTTGGTCTAATCATTTTCCCATAATCTCCTAACTGTTCTCGCTGTTAATTGCTACCTGGTAATGCATTTTATAGTGCTTCTGTAAGAATCATTTCAATTTAGCCCTATCCATATAGCCCAATTCCCACGAGTGGCAGACCCTTGCCGTGACCCCATGTCTCAGGGAGAGTTGGGATATGCATAAAATTCCAATTCACAAATGCATAATAAATCACTCTTCTACATGTGGGAAGTAAGACCGATATAACCACCCACCAAATTATTATTATATTAGTATATGATATGCAAATAATTTTCCAGTCTCAATAATAAACAAATCTCTGTTTTAAAAAGAAGATTAAATTAAAGAAAAACGTATGAAAAACATATTCTGCTCACACTATGATTTGTGGTAACATTATCGTTCGGATCAACAGTCCTACACTCAGACGAACATGTTTTTAATTGAAAAAACACTACCTCTGAATGCGTGTCTGTATCGGAGATGGAGAGATGGAGTGAGAGGAGAAAGGAGGGAGATATGGAGCTGGAGAACAAGAGGGAGGGCTGAACGGAAAGAGCGTAAGAGCGATGGAGGAAACTGGAAAGAGCGTAAGGGCGATGGAGGGAACGAGGGAGGGCTGAATGGAAAGAGCGTAAGAGCGATGGAGGGAAGGAGGGAGGGCTGAATGGAAAGAGCATAAGAGCGATGGAGGGAAAGAGGGAGGGCAGTGAGGGAAATGAGAGGAAAGAACAAAGAGCGATAGAAGGGACTCTTCTGAGGCAAAAACAGACCACACACACACACACACACACACACACACATGTACACACACACACACACACACACACACACACACACACACACACACACACACACACACACACACACACACATACACACACACACACACACACACACACACACACACACAAACACACAAACTCATTAATGATCCAATGAATTAACTGGAACATGACCCCTTAGTCATCGGGTCTCTTCATTAGACACACATTGGATCATTACACTAAATATTCCCCTCAGTCCCGCTTACAGGTCGTACTCTCCTGTCCCCTTAGCCCCATGCTAAGTCGTGCTTCTACATCTGCATTGCTTGCTGTTTTGGGTTTTAGGCTGGGTTTCTGTACAGCACTTTGCGACATCGGCTTATGTTAAAAATAAATACATTTGATTGATTGATTGATTGATTGATTGATGCAGTTCATATCCCTTTCCCTGTTGATTAGTTTAAGAGGTTTAGTGGGTTGCAAATTTGTTGGAACACAGTGGGGGTCTAACTATACAGTTGAGTGGCGATGGTTCAATGGCTTCGAAGGGGAGTGGGGTTATAACTATGCTGAACATTTTCTGTAGTGTTGCATGTTGTGCAGGGGCCTTGAGGGGGAAATGGTCCAGTGTGTTAGAGTTTTGTGGGCCGATTTCTGGTCGCAGTCTGTCCCTGTGTAAGTGTATACGGTTGCGTCTGTCTCAGGATATCCCTAAGATGCAGACACAGGAGGCGGATGGTTCGGTTAGAATAAAGGGCAGATGGAGGGCAGGCAGACATTCGTAATCCAAGGCAGGGAATGGCAGGCAGGCTCAGGGTCAGAGTCGGGGCAGGCAGAAAGTTCAGAACCGGGAAGACTAGAAAACAAGAACTTAAGAAACGGGAAACACGCTGTTAAGGCCTGACAATAAAAAAAGACGAACTGGCAACAGACAAGCAGAAAACGCAGGTATAAATACACAGGGGATAATGGGGAGGAATAGGAGACAAGCACAAGACAGGTGAAACAGATCAGGGTGTGACAGCCTGAGAGCAGGGTCATCTGGAATCGTTGAGGCAAAAGCAGAGGTAACGTTGAAATAAAACTCAGAAATGATTAAAACTGTCAAACTGAATTGCATGGTGTGTATCTGTACAGTGTTGTGCTTCCAAGGTCGGTTTGTCTAGAATGTTGAAAGCCTAGGTAACATTGAAGTAAAAGTCCGGTATTTTTAACAACTGTCAAGCTGACTGGGTTCGCAAGTCAACCATTTCCCAAATCCAAGTGAAGGTTTTTGTTTTGTTCTTTTGTCATCTTGATTAAATTTGACAAGAAAAAAACTATTTACCTTTGAGTTTGAATCATCTGTGCAGATCTGGGTGACACTTTCTAACAAATTAGTCTTGGTCAGAAAATCTGCAGAAGCACTTCCATCCAATCATAATGTCAAGATAATTGTAGTCATCTACTGTATAGTACATTTTTTAAATAAATCTATAGTGTGCACGTACTCATGCACATACATGCACGGAAAGACACGTGCACGCAGACATACACACACACACAAACATACACGTACACACATATACACATACACACAGAAATAAAAGCCTCCTGACTGGGCACAGATGTCAGTTCAATGTCTAGTTTTGATTTACATTTGGTTGAGTAGTCAACTCACTTGAATTCAACAAAACCTTTCAACATGTCATTGGCTTTTGCTTAAAAGTTGGGTAAAAAAAAAAATGCTCTTATGTTGATGACTTTTTGCAAATCCAATACCTTTTCCACATTGATTCAACACCATCACATCAACTTTTGAGGTTGAAATATCGTGGAAACAATGTTGATTTAACCAGTTTTTTTCCCCCAGTGTGTTATGACTAACATCCCTTTGTCAGCCCATCAGTCTAACCTTGAGACCAGATAAAGGTTTGTGACTACTTCCTGGGAGACATCAGGGACTGTAATATACTCTGGAATCATGGCTCTCTCCGGATGTATTGTTTACATCCATTCAGCCAGTGAGGTTCTCTGTCCTTCGTGACGACAGGAAGAAAGAACTCTCCTGGAAAAATACATGTATTTATTTAGCTTGGGACTTTAATAAAGGAAATCTGTCAAAACACTACTAAAATTCTATCAACACATCTCCTGTGCTACACACGCAACACGGACCCTGGATCATTGCTACTCTTCCTTCCGGGACGGCTAAAAGGCCCTCCCCTGCCCTCCCTTCGGCAAATCAGATCACGCTTCCATTCTGCTCCTCCCCACCTGTGGGCAGAAACTTATACAGGAAGCTTCCATGGTAAGGATTGTTCAACATTGGTCTAACCAATCGGAATCTATGCTTCAAGATTGTTTTGATTACGCAGACTTGGAAATAGTACAGGTCTTATTAGAACTTATCCAAACCAATCACCATAGATAGATGGCAGTATTCACACAAAACCATCACATTTAAATCATGGCAAGGTGATACATATACGTTTACAAACAGACCAGCAACAATCTGCGCAAGGCAAACAAAGAGGCAAAACGACAGTACAGGGACAAAGTGGAGTCGCAATTCAATGGCTTAGATACGAGACGTATGTGGCAGGGACTCCAGACAATCATGGATTATCAAGGGAAAGCCAGCCACATCACGGACACCGACGCCTCGCTGCTGGACGAGCTAAACACCTTGTTTGCCGCTTCGAGGAAAACAACATTGAGTAGCCGATGCTGGCCCTTGACGCTTTGCTCTCATTCTCCGTGGCCAACGTGAGAAATCAAATTAAAGTTTATTTGTCACGTGCACCGGATTCAACAGGTGTAGGTAGACCTTACAGTGAAATGCTTACCTACTTACTAACCAATGGTGCAAAAAAGGTATTAGGTGAACAATAGGTAAGTAAAGAAATAAAAACAAGAGTAAAAAGACAGTGAAAAATAACAGTAGCGAGAATATATACAGTAGCAAGGCTATAACAGTAGCGAGGCTACATACAGACACTTGTTAGTCAGGCTGAGGTAGAAGTAGTATGTACATGTAGGTATGGTTAAAGTGACTATGCATATATGATGAACAGAGAGTAGCAGTAGCGTAAAAGCGGGGATAGCGGGTGGTGGGTGGCGGGACAAAATGCAGATAGCCCGGTTAGCCAATGTGCGGGGGCAATGGTTGGTCGGGCCATTTGAGGTAGTATGTACATGAATGTATAGATACAGTGACTGCATATATGACAAACAGAGAGCAGCAGCAGCGTAAAATAGGGGATGGGGGGCACAATGCAAATAGTCCGGGTAGCCATTTGATTACCTGTTCAGGGCTTATGGCTTGGAGGTAAAAACTGTTTTGTCCTAGACTTGGCACTCCGGTACCGCTTGCCATGCGGTAGTAGTCTATGACTGAGGTCTTTTTAGGGCCTTCCTCTGACACCGCCTGGTGTAGAGGTCCTGAATGGCAGGCAGCTTAGCCCCAGTGATGTACTGGGCCATACGATTCATTACGATTCACATAACCCATTACGATTCACATAACCCATTACGATTCACATAACCCATTACGATTCACATAACCCATTACGATTCACATATCACCCCAACAGATCCATAGACGACACAATCGCCATTGCACTGCACACTGCCCTATCCCATCTGGACAAGAGAAATACCTATGTAAGAATGCTGTTCATCAATTACAGCTCATTCTCCAACACCATAGTGCCCTCCAAGCTCATCACTATGCTCAAGGCCCTGGGTTTAAACCTCTCTATGTGCAACTGGGTCGACCCCAAGTGGTGAAGGTAGGCAACAACACCTCTGCCACACTGATCCTCAACACGGGGACCCCACAGGGGTGCGCGCTCAGCCCCCTCCTGTACTCCCTTTTCACCCATGACTGTGTGGCCAAGCATGTTTCCAACTCAGTCATCAAGTTTGCTGAGTTTGCAGTGGTAGACCTGATTACCAACAACGATGAGATAGCCTAGAGGGAGGAGGTGAAAGCCCTGGCAGAGTAATGCCAGGAAAATAACCTCTTCCTCAACGTCAACAAAATTAAGTAGCTGATCGTGGACAACAGGAGACAGCAGAGAGAGCATGCCCCCATCCACATCAACGGAGCCACGGTGGAGAGGGTCAAAACGTCAAGTTCCTTGGCGTGCACATCACTGACAACCTGAAATGGTCCATCCACACAGACCGCATGGTTAGACTATCAAGATACATTTTGTGTAACCCTGATTTAGCTCACTGTAGTAAAAGGTTGTTAAAACCTCTTTGGGATAGGGGGCGGTATTTTCACATCCGGATGAAAAGCGTGCCCAAAGTAAACTATCTGCTACTCAGGTCCAGAAGCTAGGATATGCATATAATCGGTAGATGTGGATAGAAAACACTCTACAGTTTCTAAAACTGTTAAGATAATGTATGTGAATATAACAGAACTTATTTGGCAGGCGAAACCACGAGGACAACCCATCCAGGAATTTTTTGTTTGTTGAGTTCACTGTGTTTCCTATTGTTTTCAATGGGGAACTAGATTTATGAGGCACCTGTTTGCAGTTCCTATGGCTTCCACTAGATGTCAACAGTTTTTAGAAATTGGTTGATATTTTTCCTTTGAGAAATTAAGAAGTACTGCTGTTCAGAATGAGTGTCAAGCCATGTGTACTCTTTTGTTTGGTGCACACTCCAGGTCACGCGTACCACGTTGATTTTATCTGCTATTGAACACAGTATATTCCGTCTTAAATTGTATCAATTATTTACATTTTAGGATACCTAAGGATGGATTAGGAAAGTTGTTTGAAATGTTTGAAGAGAGTTTACAGGTAACTTATTAGATCATTTGTAGTCATGCTAGGAGAGTTGGAACCGGTGTTTTTCTGAATCAAACGCGCCAAATAAATTGACATTTTGGGGATATAAAAAGGACCATTTGTGATGTTTCTGGGACATATTGGAGTTACAACAGAAGAAGATCTTCAAAGGTAAGGCATGAATTATATTGTTATTTCTGACTTTTGTGTCGCACCTGCTTGGTAGAAATATGATTTTCATGTGTTTGTATGGTGGGGTGCTGTCCTCAGATAATCGCATGGTTTGCTTTCGCCGTAAAGCCTTTTTGAAATCTGACATGGTGGCTGGATTAACAAGAAGTTAAGCTTTATTTTGGTGTATTGCACTTGTAATTTTATAAAAGTGAAATATTTCTAATAATTTATTTTGAATTTCGCGCTCTGCAATTTCACTGGATGTTGTCGAATGTCTAGCCATAACAGGCTAAACTGGATTTTTATGGATATAAAGAAGGACATTATCTAACAAAAGGACCATTTGTGATGTAACTGGGACCTTTTGGAGTGCCAACAGAAGATCATCAAAGGTACGGCATTTTTTATATCGCTATTTCTGACTGTTGTTTCACACCTGCCTGGTTGAAATATGATTTTCATGGTTTTGTAGCGGGGTGCTGTCCTCAGATAATTGCATGGTTTGCTTTCGCTGTAAATCCTTTTTGAAATCTGACACAGTGGCTAGATTAACAAGAAGTTAAGCTTTATTTTGCTGTATAACACATGTATTTTCAAGAATGTTAAATATTTTAATTGAGTATTTTTGAATTGTTAGCCTGGTAGGACGCTACAGTCCCACGTACCCTAGAGAGGTTAAGGCAATATCACTACAAATGAACTATAAACTCTTAATGGGCAGTGGTGCAAAGTACTGAAATAAAATCTTTTAAAGTACTAATTAAGTCGTTTTTGGGGATATCTGTACTTTATTTACTATTTGTAGTTTTCGCAACTTTTACTTTTTCTTCACTACATTACTAAAGAAAATACTGTACTTTTTACTCCATACATTTTCCCTGACACCAAAAAGTTCTCAGTACATTTTGAAGGCTAAGCTGGACAGGAAAATGGTCCAATTCACACACTTATCAAGAGAACTTCTGTGGTCATCTCTACTGCGTCTGATCTGGCGGACTCACTAAACACAAATGATTAGTTAGATATGTCTGATTGTTAGAGTGTGCAGCTGGCTAGCTGGAAGGGAATAATAAACAAATGAAAATAGTGCTCTCTGTTTTGCTTAATATAAGGAATTTGAAATCATTTGTATTCGTTTGCATCACCTTCAATGAGGGACTTTTAATTTGATGGTGAATCGCTAATTCCACTGATGTCGCTAATCATTATTGTGGCTCATTTCACACAGGTAAATGAACCTATCCGAACTGTCTGTCTGTCGATGGTGATGGGAGAGCTGGCCTCAGTTTCATGCTAAGCATCGGCTAGCACTTACTCCTCCCTCAACGGTCCGTGCTGCATTTTGTTACCGGTATTCACACATTTCGTCAGTAGTAGTCAGTATAATTCTCGATTAGCAGAAGGTATAACGGTAACTGTTATTGGAAAGCTGCAAAACAGTGTAGACTTTTCATGGTCTGATAAACATTTCGAAGCGGCAATTCGTGTAGCAGATAAAAATAGGTTTTAAAAAAAGAAAAAGGTTAGGTCTCTATGTTTTGCCAAGGCTGCACAGCAGCATCTACTCACAGGTATTTTCCCACTACTGGACAGCACGGGGGATTTGACCTGCTTCGTTTCCGACCTGGGCCGGTTCACCCCTCCTTAGACAACCTGGTGGTCCCGGGGTCCCCAGGAACACCATATTGATACCGAATTTAGCGTGGACACCTGTTCGACATAGTGTGCTGCAGCCCAGAGCTCCTCAGCTCACTTGATCCACCAACCTCAGCCTCCCGGTGACTTGGATTACAGGCACATGCCACCACACCCGACGAGATACTCAGCCGCAGGTAAAGGTGATATAGGTAGGAGTCTGTGACGTAATTATGAAGGACGGTTGTAGGCTAAAGGCCTTTGCATGGGAAAAACTAAGAAGTGCTGCAGACTAGGTTGTAAGAAATAAAATAGGGATCATGCTTTACCATACATTGTGGAAGTGTAGGTTGACAGTAAAAAAGAGAGAAAAAACACACCTGTGACTGACAATGAGTCATATTATATTTGGATTAATAGGTTTAAAAACAGTTTCAGAAATTCTATAAAATGTTTAGAAAATCATTGTGCTAATTTTAAAATCTGATTAGGCCAAAAGAAAATTATGATAAACAAAACACCCCCAAAAATTATGATAAACAAAACCAGAAAAATGATCAATGCTGACTTCATTCACAATGGACAGCGAAGAAAAACAGACAGTGTCATTCACACCTCATTCACACTAATTGATGTCTGCCCCCCTACTGCATGCAGGAACAAAACAAAAAGGTGTGTAATAAGATGCTAGAAGATTCTGCTAAAAGATGAGAATACTCATGAATCAATACATCTTCCAGTGCCCTAGGCACTATTATCAACATTGTAAAACACTGTAAAACATTTATAATCCTCTCTTACTCAAACAGTAAAGCTACAGACAAATCAACGTCTTGGTCCAGCTCAGGGAGAATGAGTGAGGAACAAGGGGTCATTTCTCCAGGACCTGAAGCTCAATACCAGAGCCATCTTCTTCTATACAGGGAACAAAACAACAACATACACATCAGACATGTCAGACCATTCATTCTACAGCAGACAGTAAAGATGGAATAGTTAATATGCTGTTGCCGTGGTAAAATGAAAAGACAACCCATGACCATGGCCGCTTTCTCTCGCTCTCTCTGCTCAACCTCAGGAAAATGGAAGTGATCCCATCTTAAAGGACAACCACCGAGAAAAGGACTAGTTGCAGTCACAGACATACCTATTTCTTCTTCTTTTCATATTCATCTATCCCCATTTTAGCTACAAACAAAGTTAAATGTGCTGCTTCTATAACCCAGTGCATACACTGTCATTGAATGTCCAGTTGGGCCCTTGGTAGGTTTAGGTTGAGTTGAAGATATTGGTACATATGCAGAAACACACATGAAATGTGATGTCATGCAAAAACAGGTAAAAAATATATAATCTGCCTAAATATATCATCAAAGGTGTATCATCAAAAGTTGTACACAACAAATCAATAGATAAGCCTATCAAATGCCTTTAGTGATGTAGAATGTCATTTGCCTAGTTTGAGAGCTCTTGCCAAGACTGATCTTCGGTGTCTGGTAGTGCGGCTTGTTGCCTTGAACTCGTGAGAGCATACTGTTGCTGTGCACGTGTTAGACATTTGTGCAGAGCACTTGTGTGATCGCGCAGGAGCACAAGTTGTAGGAAGTACCAATGATGTGGCAGCAGCGCCTCTGAAAGCCGTCCAAGTCCCTGGAGAGACGAGACTTGATTCCACTCACTGATGTGTTCTGTTGATATGTAGACTATGTCACTTGACTTATTTCTGTCCTGTACACTACTTAAAGAAAAGTCAAATGTACCCAGAATTAGAGGAAGGAAGGAATACCATGTCTGATTAACCAATCAAATTAATATGACCATATTAGCCTTTCCTGCAGTCAAATGATGCAGTCATGGGTGGTGTTGGTTAGAAATGGTTAGAAAGCGCAACAGCGCCACTTAGGAGGCTGAAGAAATGTGTCTCGGCCCCTAAGACCCTCAAGAACATATGGACCTTTGAGCGCATCCTGTTGGGCTGTATTGTCGCCTGGTATTGCAATTGCACCATCCGCAACCGCAGGGCTCTCCAGAGGGTGGTACGGTCAGCCCAACGCATCACCAGTGACACACTTCCTGCCCTCCAGGACATCTACAGCACCCTGTGTCACAGGAAGGCCAAGAAGATCATCAAGGCCACGTCCTGTTCACCACGCTACTATATAGAAGGCGGAGACAATACAGGTGCATCAAAGCTGGGACCGAGAGACTGAGAAACAGCTTCTATCTCTAGGCCATCAGACTGTACCCCGCCCTGAACCTTAGTCACTGTTCTAGCCGGCTACCACCTGGTACTCTACCCTGCACCTTAGAGACTGCAGCCTTATGTACATGCAGTTGTCATTGATTACTGGTCACTTTAATAATGTTTACATACTGTTTTACCCACTTTATATGTATACTGTATACGGTATTTTAGTCATGGCTCATTCTATACAACTACAGCCTTACACACCTTTTCTATCATATACTGTCCATGTTGTCTTTACAAACCATTATAAGTGTACATACATTATACAGTATATACAAAAGTAGGTGGACAACCCTTAAAATTCTCGATAATTCTGTGCTTCCAACATTGTGGTATCAGTATGGGGAAGGCCCTTTCCTGTTTCAGCATGACAATTCCCCTGTGCACAAAGCAAGGTCCATGCAGAAATGGTTTGTCAGTGTGGAAGAACTTGAACGGCCTGCATTGAGCCCTGACCTCAACCCCATCGAACGCCTTTGGGATGAATTGGAACGGCAAATTAATCGCCCAACATCAGTGCCCGACCTCACCAATGCGTTCGTGGCTGAATGGAAGCAAGTCCCCACAGCAATGTTCCAACATCTACTGGAAAGCCTTCTCAGAAGAGTGGAGGCTGATATAGCAGGAAAGGGGGGACCAACTCCATATTATTGCCCATGATTTTGGAATGAGATGTTCATCCACATACCTTTGGTCATTTAGTGTATTTTTATATTCGGTCTTAATTTCTTAATTTGTTGTAATTATTTGGGGGGATTATGTGTGTGTTGTTGTTTTTGTTTTTATTGTTAGGCATAGCTGCACTGTTGGAGCTAGAAACACAAGCCTTTAGCTAAATATTACTGCACTGTTATTGAAGCTAGAAACACAAGCATTTCGGTGCACTTGGATAACACCTGCAAATCTGTGTAAGCGACCAATAAACTTTGATTTGATTTGCATTGGTCAGTAAAACAGTTTACTAGTGGGGGTTTCGAGCTTCATATAGCCCTTTCCATTGCTCTGATTGGTGAGCAGTTGATGGGGGATAGCAGGTTGTTAACTTTGAACTGAGCTTTAAGATTAGATCAAAGCTAGATTTATATCATACTAGGTGTTGCGTGCCATAAATTTCAAGGACATTGCTGGAAAGTTATTGCTATAAGATATATTGTTTGTGTGTGCTCGTGCGTTTCTCTCTGTACCCTGTGGCCTGTGATTACCCTGGATCTGACAGTAGAATGACAAATACCAACCAATAACTTAATGATAGCCTACAGTACTCGAGTCCATTCTCACCAGCAAGTGCCTGATGCCTCAATCACACCTAAGGCGTCATTGCGTTTTGATACACATGGAAATTCATTCATTTCCAATGGAACACTGCGTTTGCCTTGCAGCACTGCATTGCAGTGCGTTCTGTGTGGTGCATACGTTGGATTTATCAAATGCATGCATCAAATTGTACTCGTAGGCGGCTTGACAGTAATGGTAGTGTTTTGTGCAATGACGTTGTAGGTGTTTGAGACGTGAGACCCCAGTGCCAAGTAGACTAAAGAAACCATCATCTTTCTCCCTGTATCCCCTTCTCTCTGACCCTGTCACCTCTGTCACAGACAGTGGGGCTGCTGAATGGAAGGCCCAAGGTCAGCACAGAGATTGGAAGAGTCTGAAATCTGTCTTGGCTACAACTTACTAAAACAACATACTGTGTACTAATCGTACCACATACTATTTAGAATGTTCTGTTTATAAAAAACGATTGCAGCAAGCAACAAATATCAAGATACTAGGCTCAACCGTACTGAGAATGTCACCTAATGTCGTTTTCCGCCATTAGTTTTTTTAATCTAATTATCAGCGTGGGTATGCAGCAAATTCTAGATGAAAGCCGAAATTAGTACGATATCCTGGCATTTAAACCACACAACATTTGGGAAATTGAACATACTATAAAACGTTACATTTTCGCAAAACCAAAATGCGTACTATTTAGAATGTAAGTATGGCTACTCAGAAGCTCTTTTGAACAGACACCCCATTTAGCCAGATAGGGCCTCTCAAGATGAAGTTTAACATTGTCAATCGTACGTGTGGCAGGTCCCGGCATAGGACCACGTCAACAGATAATAGTATCCTGTAAAACAGGAGAATTGATGCGACTGGGAATAAGATGACCGGTTCGTGGACTGATTCTTTCAGAATCTATTAACCATATTTTCAAAATATTTATTTTGTATTTCCCTTTTGGCATCAAAAATAATAATTTCATGCAAAAAAGCCACTCACATATATAGTGCATTTGGGAAGTATTCAGACCGCTTGACTTTTTACAGATTTTGTTATGTTACAGCCTCATTCTAAAATTGATGAAATTATTCATTTTTCTCATCAATCTACACACAATACCCCATAATAATAAAGCAAAAACAGGTGTTTAGACATTTTTGAATATGTTAAAAAATTATAAAAACAGAAAGACCTTATTTACATAAGTATTCAGACCCTTTGCTATGAGACTCAAAATTGAGCTCAGGTGCATCCGGTTTCCATTGATCATCCTTGAGATGTTTCTACAACTTGTTAGGAGTCCACCTGTGGTAAATTAGCAGGCAACCCTGCCAAACTGAGCAATCGGGAGAGAAAGGCCTTGGTCTGGGAGGTGACCAAGAACCCGATGGTCACTCTGACAGAGCTCCAGAGTTCCTCTGTGGAGATGGGAGAACGTTCCAGAAGGACAACCATCTTTGCAGCACCACCAATCAGGCCTTTATGGTAGAGTGGCCAGACGGAAGCCACTCTTCAGTAAAAGGCACATGACAGCCTGCTTGGAGTTTTCCAAAAGGCACCTAAAGGACTCTCAGACCATGAGAAACAAGATTCTCTGGTCTGATGAAACCAAGATTGAACTCTTTGGCGTGAATGCCAAGCATCTGGAGGAAACCAGGCACCATCCCTAAGGTGAGGCATGGTGGTGGGACCATCCTGCTGTGGGGATGTTTTTCAGCGGGCAGGTACTGGGAGACTAGTCAGGATCGAGGGACAGATGAACAGAGCATAGTACAGCGAGATCCTTGATGAAAACCTGCTCCAGAACGCTCAGGACCCCAGACTGGGGTGAAGATTCATCTTCCAACATGACAACAACCTTAAGCGCACAGCCAAGACAATGCAAGAGTGGCTTCGGGACAAGTCTCTGAATGTCCTTGAGTGGCCCAGCCAGAGCCCAGACTTGAACCTGATCGAACATCTCTGGAGAGACCTGAAAACAACTGTCCAGCTTCAATAAAGTACTAAGTAAAGGGTTTGAATACTTATATAAATGTGATATTTCAGGTTTATTATTTTTATAAACTTGCAACATTTTCTAAAAACCTGATTTTCCTTTGCTATTATGGGGATTGATGAGTAGATGGATTGAGAGACATTTTTTTTGTCCATTTTAGAACAAGGCTGTAACGTAACAAAATGTGGAAAAAGTCAAGGGGTCTGAATACTTTCCCGAATGCACTGTGCATGATGAAATTGAGCCATAGAGATATTAAATAAAAGTGACAGGAGCTACAAAATACATACAAAATGGAAACCAAAAAGTCAGTGAATTCCTCCCTTTTTTCCCCTCTAGATAAGCAATGCGGCTTGCCGCACATGCACCAAACTGTCACAACAACTTCACAAAACCATCAAATAGTAAAACCACTAACTGACTATTTTTTACTTACAAGTAACGATAAAGCGAATAAATGGAATGGAGTGAATTGAATGGTATCAAACACATGGAAACCACACTTAGGTTGGAGTCATTAAAACACTTAGGTTGGAGCCATTAAAACACTTAGGTTGGAGTAATTAAAACACTTAGGTTGGAGTCATTAAAACACTTAGGTTGGAGTCATTAAAACACTTAGGTTGGAGCCATTAAAACACTTAGGTTGGAGTCATTAAAACACTTAGGTTGGAGTCATTAAAACACTTAGGTTGGAGTCATTAAAACACTTAGGTTGGAGTCATTAAAACAAATTTTTGAATCACTCCACAAATTTCTTGTAAACAAACTATAGTTTTTGGCTGTTAGGACATTCACTTTGTGCATGACACAAGTAATTTTCCCAACAATTGTTTGCAGACAGATTATTTCACTCACTGTATCACAATTCCAGTGGGTCAGAAGTTTACATACACTAAGTTGACTGTGCCTTTAAACAGCTTGGAAAATTCCAGAAAATGATGGCATGGCTTTAGAAGCTAATTGAAATAATTTGAGTCAATTGAAGGTGTATCTGTGGATGTATTTCAAGGCCTACCTTCTAACTCAGTGCCTCTTTGCTTGATATCATAGGGAAAATCAAAGGAATCAGCTAAGACCTCAGAAAAAAATTTGAGAGAGAGAGGAGCAATTTCCAAATGCCTGAAGGTACCACGTTCATCTATACAAGCAATAGTACGCACGTATTAGCAATGCTACCAAATACTAATTGAATGTATGTATGTAAACTTCTGACCCACTGGGAATGTGATGAAAGAAACAAAAGCTGAAAGAAATCATTCTCTCTACTATTATTCTATCATTTCACATTCTTAAAATAAAGTGGTGTTTGGAAATTGCTCCCAATGATGAACCAGGCTTGTGGAGGTCTACAATTTGTTTTCTGAGGTCTTGGCTGATTTCTTTTGATTTTCCCATGATGTCAAGCAAAGAGGCGCTGAGTTTGAAGGTAGGCCTTGAAGTACATCCACAGGTACACCTCCAATTGACTCAAATTATGTCAATTAGCCTATCAGAAGCTTCTAAAGCCATAATTGTCTGGAATTGTCCAAGCTTTTCGAAGGCACAGTCAACTAAGTGTATGTAAACCCACTGGAATTGTGAAAGTGAAACAATCTGTAAACAATTGTTGGAATAATCACTTGTGTCATGTAGTTTGTTAATTAGCAAGACATTTGTGGAGTGGTTGAAAAACGAGTTTTAATGACTCCAACCTAAGTGTATGTAAACGTCCAACTTCAACTGTGTCCACCTCTCATCTCGTCTACCAGCTGCTTTGCTCCTTTTTCTCATTAGCTGTTATTGTAGTTCCATGTGGTAATCATGTAATTGAGTGTCTCTCTCCTGTTTGATTTTAATGAAGAAAATTGATTTGTGCTCATCCAATTGTGATTACTCACCATCATGCCATTGCCCGGACATCTCTCTCTCTCTCTGTTATAGCGTGGAGTTCATACGCTGCAGATAAAAAAACAGGGAATGAGTCTATTGCAGTTAATGATGATGAATAGGAAAATAAATACATCATATTACAGTGATTTTATGATTATGAATACACGTGCAAGCAACTGTGCCCAGGGAAAAATTGTCACTGGAGCAGACAGTCTATAAATTCAAAGTTTCAACAGTCCTTCTCAGGTACCCTTACATAGACTGTCTGTGTATAGTTTTAGGAGCTATCCATCGTTCATGCTTAGCATGCTCCAGCTCAGTCTTACGACAGGCCCAGAAAGTGTTGAAAAGCTCTAAATCAATATTATTCTGCCAATATGAAAGAATATTATTACTCAGGGGTCGTTTACTCTTACAGTATGTGTCTGGTGGTACAGGTATGGAGTGCAAAACGGAGAGAGGGAGAGAGTGGTAGAGTGGTAGAGAAAGAACAACTGAGACAGAGAGAGAGAGAGAGAGAGAGAGTGAGAGCTAGAAAGAGAGAGCTGTAAATAGAGAGAAACATAGTTTTACGAGAGATAGAGAAAAAGAGAGACAGACGCTCCCCCAAGTCTGTAAGGCAAACCTTGTGTTATGTCATGCCAATGAAGCACCTTGAAATTGAATTGAATTGAAAGGAAATAACCATATAGGAGAGTAAGAGTAGATTTACAGAGAAGGGGGATAAGGATGATGAGAATCTGTGGGGCTTATGTGCCAAGGACATCGGGAAGGTGAATGCCATAGCCCATCTGTGTGTGTGTGTGTGGGGGGGGGGGGGGGTAAGGTGTGTGTGTGTACATTCAGCCTCACACCCCAGGCAGAGGTGTAGTGTGAGGGTCAAGACATCACCCCCCTCCCAGGTCCTGATGTATCCTCATTCTCTCTCCCACCGTTCTTTCCCCCTGCCTATTTATCCTTCATGACCCTCCTCTCCTCATTCTCTCCCCCATTGCGCCCTCCATCCCTCCCTTCCTCTACATTTACCAGCGGTGGCCCGCTCTACTCTAACCCATCATTGTGTCACCCGTTAGCTGGGTTTATGCAGCTGATCGGTGGGGAGGCCTGTGGATGCTGCCAAGCTACATCTAGCACCCTGCTAGCTGCCCACCTGCTGGTCTTGTGGATGCTAATATACTACGATGGTAATAGGCTACGATGCTAACTAAAGCTACTGGCCCTGCTGCTGTCTACCTGCTGGGCCGAACCCCCTTTGATGCAAAATTACAGCTTTTAATGGCCATTGCTGACCCACTATTGCCTTTCTTCTGCATCACTGCTGCTAGAACTTCACTTTTGCCCTGGTCGGCTGGCTGCCTTTTGCTAATGAGGATTTGTGAGGAGAAATGCACCACTGAGAGAGAAAGCGGCAGAGAGGCAAAAAGAGACCCAACCAAATTATGACAGGATAAAAATACTATTTTATGACAAATTGGAAAGAACTAACCAAAAACACACACAATTTGAATGCTATTTGGCCCTAAACAGAGAGTATTTAGTGGCAGAATACCTGACCACTCTGACTGACACAAAATTAGGAAAGGCCTTGACTATGAACAGACTAAGTGAGCAAAGCATTGCTATCGAGAGAGGCCGCCATAGACAGACCTGGCTCTTGAGAGAAGACAGGCTTTGTGCCCACTGCCCACAAAATGAGGTGAAAACTGAACTGCGCTTTCCCACAGATCACACAGACCCACAAATAATTTGGAAACTAACCAAATAAACCAGCAAACAATCAGGCCAAGGTCACACACATCACTCTGATTCACCCCATCTAGTATCCGGGTGATGGGTGTTTGTGTTTGTGCATGCACCTGTGCACAAATGGATGAAGGCAGGTCAATATCTTTGTCAGTGTTCATACATTCTGTATAAATTACAGATCAAAGCCAGAATATTGGAATATTATCATAGTATTGCATGCCACTGCGCTTGAGAAACACACACACACACACACACACACACAATAATTCAGAACTAATTTAGTCTGTCCTAACACACAAACTAACACACACACTCTCTCTCTCTCTCTAACACACACACACACACACACACACACACACACACACACACACACACACACACACACACACACACACACACACACACACACACACACACACACACAATAATTCAGAACTAATTTAGTCTGTCCTAACACACAAACTAACACACACTCTCTCTCTCTCTCTCTCTCTCTCTCTCACACACACACACACAACACACACACACACACACTGGGTGCTAATCAGCCTCATAGGTAACCTATTTTTCCCCTTTCTTCTTGATCAACACTCATCTATAATTCAGACATGGCCCATTAGCTTTGTGATAAATGCCAGCAAGCAAGTTAAGCATGTCATTTCTTATTCACTGTGAGTACAGTGCAAGTTTAACCCTGCTGGAGAAATGTTATAGAGCTAGGTATTTACTGTTAGCTACAAGACTTGATGATTATACTTAATAACAACAGCCTCTAGCCACCTTGAAAACACGTGCATCAATTCAAATCACTCCCAATCTTAACTGTAATCTGAACAACACATTTTAGCAACTCAAATTAAATTCCAAGTTGCATATCAGGGCCGTATTCGTAAAGTGTCTCATAGTATGAGTCCTGATTAGTTTCGGCCTTTCAGATCATCATTAATAAGATTACATGGACGGCGGGGGACCTGATCCTAGATCAGTAGATAATACATATGGGCCCTGAGCAGTATCTCTTCTGATCCTGCTCATGAAATGTGATGGTGTTGTAATAACGTTCACTGTCACCCCATTTCCTCAAGTGCTGCTGATGTAGCTGATGTGTGTACAATAAGCTGGGAGATTGATACTTTCTGGGTGCAACTTTCACACACGCTCATAGGGTTGGGATCAACAAGACTGTTCTCTTTGCAGCCCATTGCCTATTCTGCTGTCATTTGCACACACACACACACACACACACACACACACACACACACACACACACACACACACACACACACACACACACACACACACACACACACACACACACACACACACACACACACACACACACACACACACTTCTCTCTATCTCTCTCTCCCCCTACCCATCTCTCTGTCTAGTATTATTTGTGACAGCATTTTAAAAAATCTCTTCCACTGTGTTCAGGCGTTTGTCATAGTGCGTCAACCACACCCGTGGGATTTGCTGCTTCAATTCGCAAAAACACTTGTTCTGTTGCATCAAGCGGCAACTGTCATTGAGCTACACCTGGAACAACATGCTAACCAAACCGGATGTATACGATTGCGCACCAGACGCACGGGTGGAGGCGGTTTGGTCAGCATGTAAGAAGATGATGTGGTGAGGGTAAAGAAAAGTTGTTTATTTTCTGGTAGGTATTAATTAAGTGGTTAGCCAGGTGCTTAGCAGCTCTCACTCTCTCTCTCTTTCTATTTCTCTATCTATCTCTGTCTGTCTCTCTGTCACTCCCCATCTCTCTCTCTCTCTCTCTCTCTCGCTCCCCATCTCTCTCTCTCTCTGTCTCACTCTCTCTCTCTCTCTCCCTCGCTCTCTCTCTCTCTCTCTGTCTCACTCTAGCTCCCCATCTCTCTCTCTCTCTGTCTCAATCTCTCTCCCTCTGTCTCACTCTCTCTCTCTCTCTCGCACTCGCTCTCTCTGTCCCACTCTCGCTCCCCATCTCTCTCTCGCTCGCTCTCTCTCTCTTCACTTTTCTTTTTCCACACACCTGTCTCTAGGCCCTCTAAGCTCCTCTCAAGGCCAGTACATCACCTCTATCCCCTGTGAACTACAGCACAGACCTTGTCCTTCATTCTTACATTTCCTCTATCTCACCCTCTATCCCCCTCTCCCTCTAGCTTTTTAGCTGTTGGTTTTCTTCTCGCGTTTTTGACTAAAGGCACCACAGGAGGCTGCTGATGGGAGACCGGCTCATAATAATGTCTGCAACGGCGCAAATGGAATGGCAACCTGGAAACCATGTGTTTGATGTATTTGATACCATTCCACCTATTCCGCTCTAGTCATTAACACGAGCCCGTCCTCCCCAATTAAGGTGCCAGCAACCTGTGATAGCCACTGATGTTTCTTTTGTCTTTTGTGATCATGCACATGTGGTGAAGGTAAGCTCTATGGTTGGTTGCTGCCGTGACAAATTAATTCCCTCTCGGGGATTAGTAAGGTAGCATCTATCTAACAATGGAGTTCTGAGTGCTAGTAGGAATATGGTATTGAATCTAGCCATCGTTGATACATGATGTTCTGAATATGCCGAAATATATGAGCACACAAGCACAATATCACACACACACACCGACACGCACACAGACAATAATTCAGGACCAATTTAGTCTGTGCTGACACACGCTTACACTCCCTCTCACACACACACACACACACACACACACAAACCGCCACCCCACCCGGCAGCCTCAATTAATATTCCCTGAGCCTCCCCATGCACACACAGGCATTAAAACCCAGCTATTAACATCATTACCTCCATGAAAAAATATCAATACGTTGTGTTGAATTAGCGTTAATGTGGCTGCTGACAGGGCGCGTGTTCCCCTCAGCCAGCACAAATGCCAGCTTGCTGTTTTCTAGCTCTGCCTGGCAGGGGGCCCACGCCCGATGCTACCCCCCTGAGACCCCCCCTGCCACCCGCTGCTGCCCGCTGCCCACTCACGACACCCAAACACTTGTTGTTGTCAGGAAAATGGATTGGTGGATCTGCTTGTTTCGTTTTTTTTGTGTGCTAAATTCTTTTTTTGTAAATTGGATTAATTGCAATAATTGGAGGTTGTCTCACCCTTGCTGCCATGCCTTTTATCTCCACCTAATTGCTGCTCGCACACTCGTTCTCTCACTTGCTCCCTCCCTCCCTCCCTCGCTGTTTCTATTTCCATTTCTCTTTCCTTCTCGCTCTCACTTTCTCTTTCTCTCTCTCTCTCCCTTTCCCTCCCTTCCTCGCTCACTTTCTCTCTGCCATCTCTCTCACCCACGTAGTCATTCCTCGGTTTTTCTCCTTCTTTATTATTTCATTATGTGTTGCACTACATGATAAAGAAAACCGCTGTAATTTCAAATGCAACTTCATCCAATTCTCATTTGATGATTATCACATATTTTGTGAGAAGAGCGATCTGTACAGTCCATGACTGCACCACCAGTATCCACTATGATGGATACAATAAGCCTCCCAAATGAAACCCTATTCCCAATGTAAATGCACTAGCTAATTGGTGCGCTATAGAGGGAATAGGGTGGCATTTGGCATGCAGAAAATGGACAATGGACAGAATAGAACAACAGGGAGTAAAACAACAAACGGAACACATTGTACAGTTGGCTGCACACTCAAGCACTTGTTGCCACTCAATCCAAATAATTTTATTTATTTTATTTTAACCTTTATATAACTAGGCAAGTCAGGTAAGAACAAATTATTATTTTCAATGACAGCCTAGGAACAGTGGGTTAACTGCCTTGTTCAGGGGTAGAGCAACAGATTTTTACCTTGTGAGCTCAGGGATTTGATCTAGGAATCTTTCGGTTACTGGCCCAACGCACTAACCACTAGGCTACAAGTTAAAGGGAGAACTGCAGTGTGTCACCAGCCAGGTCACACCAGATCCACTGCCGTGTTAAACATTTTGTCCAGGCCCCCAGGACATCGGGAGATGCCTTATGCATGCATGTCATTTCAATACCGTCAACTATTGGCAGTACAAGCTTCTATTACCATCTACTAGGCTCGCAACTCGCTAGGGCGTTATTGATGGGGATAGAAGAAGAGCTTAAACTGCAAGCTACTCTATGGCACTAGGAGCGCTACTGCTCAGAGGATCGAGGGTTCAATCCCAGTGCTAGGCACTCATTTTAATTTTGTATTTGTTCTGTTTTAACCCTATCCCTAACATTAACCCTGACCTACTTTCACTTCACCCATAGACTAGGGCTAGAGAGTTCCTTGTTATTGGTCCCAATCCCTTTTAACAAAGTTTAGAATTGTAACCTAATAGAAAATAAAAGTGGGAGACTATTGCGAGCTAGAGTTCTAATTCTCAGTCCGAATCCCAGTCTTATACCCGGCTGGCCCTCAAATTCTGTGAATTGGACTTTGGGGTTGCCGTCCTGTCGTATGAAAAAAAGAACTGTGCGTGTCTGCTACGACTCTCTCAGCTACAGCAGCTGCAGACACTAGTGGCTGTCAAGGCTACTCACGCTCTCCCGCTCAGGTGCTCAACATTGCCCGTTTACTAACCACCAGTCCTGGCAACCCATCATTACGCACAGCTGGCAAGCATCATTACGCACACTCCTTATGCTTCACCTGGACTTCATCACTACCTTGATTACTTCGCCTTTATCTAGAACTCTGTAGCCTAACTCATCAGGCAGTATTGGTTTCTGTTTTCTTGTCCAGGTGCTTCTCTTGTTTTGTATCTCGCCATGTTCAATTATTTTAAACTCACCAACTGCACCTGCTTCTTGTACACATCGTGAACAGATATCCTTAAAGTGTAAATGAATCCGGTCAACTAAAGCCTATACGTTTGGCCAATGTCACGGTTGTCCCACCCTCTCAAAATAAATTACTCCGGGCCATTTTAATTATAATCATAATCTTCATTAAAAACCAGCCTACTGGCGCTGTAGTCGGATGCCACACTCCAAAACCGTGTCCATCTCTGTATAAAATGAGCATATAGAATGGGCATGAAGATATTTATGAAGAGATATCATCCCGAGTGAGAGAAAAATGGTTATCCTGTTCCCACATCCAATGCCAGAGCAAAACCAAAGAACCTTTGAAAACAATGTAGGCTACAGAAGGCACTGTAATAGCAGCATTTAAACTGAAGCACAGTTTAATTGGGGATGCATGGGACAGGCTATGAGGGAGTCGCAGCAGAAGATTGCAGTGCATGACAAGTGATTGCAGTGTGTGGCAGGTATAATGTGTAGGCCTAATTTTCACACTGTAGCCTACCTTTAGATCTAGCCAGAACGAACGGTGGGTGGGTGGTGAATTTGTCTATTTCTGTTGCAATTTCAGATATGAGAAACAATGTTGATTCAAACAGTGTGTGCCTAGAGGATTTCTGTTTTTACAGTGTGCATTAAGGCTTCATACGTGTTATCTTTATTTATACTGTGCAATAATTGCATTTTGTACACACATCTAGATACTCAGCTCGTTTGTGTGGTAACATTTTTAGGGATGGGAGAGATTCTCCGAATATCTATTTGTATGGCTGTATGGCTTACGCCCAGACTTACATAGTTGGATAGCAAAAGTAGACTCTAATGATGAGAGCATAAAACTATTGATTATAAAAGTGTTGATTTATACAGATTGTGTCATAAGGGCAGGTTGGATTAGTTTGCATACAGGGAGGGACCAGGGAATCTTGATCACAATATGGATGAAGTGGGCAGATAAGAGACACATATCATTGCCATGCATAGATGCAACAAATCTCTATCAGATAAGGATCGGATCGTCTTGATCGGATGAAGACAACCACATTAATGGAAGGTGTAACCATAGCTTATGACTGCCCTGCTAATGTGCCTTGCCTGACCTTGTAAACTATATACAGTAGACCTATAACTGATCCAAATGTTCACAGCTCACCAGACTTAGGTCGGAATCGGGCTCGAGTTTCCAGGCCCGAAGAGAACTCGAATGGGGAAGTGAGGGAAGTCAAGGGACTGTACATCCAAGATGTGCTTCTTTTGCTGTGTCAGTCTTGCTGACATCCCTGGCCCTTCCTGGTAAAATCTGCTCTCCTATTCTGATTGCACCAGTTCCACCGCTTCAAAGAGCTGGCGTCTCCACCAGAGTTCTCCTGCTTCGGGTGCCACCTCTTAGGGCTCAATTGTGTGGCGATAGGGGGCTGGTACCGTGCTCACTCTGTGCGCATCTTGAGGCAGATTTGGGTAGCACATGCCATTATAAATGGAATCCTTTTATTTCTTATTTTACCCCTTTTTTTTTACCCCAGTCTTGTCTCATTGCTGCAACTCCCATATGGACTTGGGAGAGGCGGAGGATGAGAGCCATCCGTCCTCCGAAACACAACCAAGCCGCACTGCTTCTTGACACAATGCCCACTTAACCCAGAAGCCAGCCGCACCAATGTGTCGGAGGAAACACTGTACACCTGGCGACCGTGTCAGAGTGCACTGCGCCTGGCCCGCCACAGGAGTCGCTAGTGCACGATGGGATAAGGACATCCCTGCCGGCCAACCAAACCCTCCCCTAACCCGGACGATGCTGGGCCAATTGTGCGCCACCCCATGGGTCTCCCAGTCTCGGCCGGCTGCGACAGAGCCTGGACTCGAAGCCAGAATCTCTACTGGCACAGCTAGCACTGCGATGCAGTGCCTTAGACCACTGCGCCACTCAAGAGGCCAAATGGAATCATTCTTAATTTATATTTTAATCAGGCTGTCATGGTTATTATTTATCTATTACATTGTTTTCATTGTTACTTACTTTATTATTTTTGTTTTATCGATGTTACATGTCATATTTGTACATTATTATGTATGTCTTGCATGTGTTTTAAACTTGTGTTGTCTATGTGTGTCATTCATTTAATTAAATTGTTTTTAATACAATGAATGGCACACAGACACCTTTCTAAACATGTGGGAACAATTGGAATGTGGACAAGTTCAGGACATAGGATGGCTTGGCTTCCCCACTGTTTTTACCCACACACTGCTATTGCTTCCCACTGCAATGTGGTTAGTCAGCCGGTAGTGAATATTCCCCCACTTTGACCCTATGTGTACAGTCGATCTGCACAGACCTAAATCTGAGAGAGAGAGAGAGAGAGAGAGAGAGACCCTTTCATATGCTCTCTCTTATGCACACTTACACACTCTCTCTATTCTCCCCCCCCCCCCCCCCCCCCCTCTTTCTAATATACACTTGTCTCGGGGGCAGGGGGTGAATTCATGTTGTGAGAATGTTACGCTAACTGATGCTTAACAGGACAATGAGTTATACGATGCAGAGCTGCCCTCAGGGCCAAAGCAACATAAATCCTCTCTACTGGCCTGGGCCACCTCATAAAGGCAGAGGAGCACTCTCTTGCTTATTATTAGTATTTATAACTGCCACGTGTTTGATGCAGTGCGGCTCCAGGCTGCAGTCTGGGTCCGCGTCCTCTGTACTTTATACTGTAGTCTACCTACAGGCACTCAATGTTCAAGTCAGCTGAGACGGGGTCTCAGGACGAAGCAAGAGCTGACATCTAGTGGGGAAATGTGGTATTGCAGGATAGATGGGTGTGTGTTGTATGTAGTATTGCAACAAGATGGACTGAGTCACACACTGTGGAATAAAAGAGTTGTGTTTACAATCGTAGCTGCTTTTCATGATCATCAATACTCATTGCTTTGCTATGTTCATTTAACACACATAGCCAAAGTCAACAGTCATGTTTACATCAGTGGGGATTTGGACATTGTAATGACTGAACAAATGACTGCTAGGAGGTCTTTGTGGGCTAACACTTCAGCTACACTACGCACATCGCATTGCGTCGCCATCAGCATCATGTCAGTTTCTCATTATTTAAATTCACAAGATGGCCCGTCAGCCAGCGAGAATAGAACCTCTTGAGCTTGGATGCTGCCATTGGACATGACTCAAATCTGGTAGTATACCAGCTTCATTGATTTCAAAAGAAGCATTCCCTTGATGTCTGATGGCAATGCTGAATGCCTGGAGTATAGCAGGGCTATAAGTCTTTCAGTGGTTTAAAACTCCGAGGCACTGGCCCATGTCCCACTTTTTCTCTACTTTCACACTATTTTATTTTCTTTTGAAAGAATACATTTGAAAATTGGGATGAATTTTTCTGTTTAGTGTTATTCTCTCACATTTACTGAGGGATGAAGTAAATCATTTGTGTGTCCCTTTGTGTCTGTGGCTCTGCCTCTTGTCTCTGTCTCTTCTAAATCAAAAATCAAAAGCCTAAAACCCCAAACAGTAAGCAAAGCAGGTGTAGATGTAGAAGCGCGGTGGCTAGGAAATACTCCCTAGAAAGGCAGGAACCTAGGAAGATACCTAGAGAGGAACCAGGCTCTGAGGGGTGTTCAAACATTCATAGTTGACAAGTAGGGTCAAATAATAATCACAGTGGTTGTAGAGGATGCAATAGGTCAGTACCTCAGGAGTAAATGTCAGTTGGCTTGTCATAGCCAAGCATTAATAGAGGTCGAGACAGCAGGTGCGGTAGAGAGAATGAGGGAGAGAGAGAGAGAGAGAGTTGAAAACAGCAGGTCCAGGACAAGGTAACACGTTCGGTGGCCAGGTCAGGGTTCCATAGCTGCAGGCAGAACAGTTGAAACAGGAGCAGCAGAAGGACCAGGTGGACTGGGGACCGCCAGGAGTCATCAGGCCAGGTTGTCCTGAGGAATGGTCCTAGGGTTCAGGTCCTCCGGAAGGGGAGGGAGAGAGAGTTAATTAGGGGGTGCATACTTAAATTCACACAGGACACCAAATAAGACAGGAGAATTTCACCAGATATAACAGACTGACCCTAGCCCCCCAGCACATAGAATATTGCAGCATAGATATTGGAGGCTGTGACAGTGGGGTCGGGGGACACTGTGGCCCATTCCGACGATACCCCTCAACCCACTCAATTGATGCACTGCTCCTAGGGATGGCATGGAAGAGCACTAGTAAGCCAGTGAATCAGCACCTTTAATAGGGTCAGAGGCAAAGAATCCCAGTGGAGAGAGGGGAGCCGGCCAGGCAGAGACAGCAAGTTTGTTCCCCTTGGCAACCCTGTGCCAGACTACCCTCAATCATAGGACCTACTGAAGAGATGAGTCTTCAGTGAAGACTTAAAGGTCCAGATTGAGTCTGCGTCTCTCACATGGATAAGCAGACCATTCCATAAAAATGTACCTCTATAGGAGAAAACCCTACCTCCAGCTGTTTGCTTAGAAATTCTAGGAAAAATAATCAGGCCTGAGTCTTGTGACCGTAGCGTATGTGTAGGTATGTACAGAATAACCAAATCAGAGAGATAGGTAGGAACTGTCACAGTTTCTGTGTTATTTGATTGTTGTTTGCTTAGGATTACCGCTGCAGGGCACCCTTACCCTGTTTTCTAATTTCCAGGTTACCTTGATTATTACTTATTGGATTCACCTGTATTTAATTACCTTCTCTGTTCTCTTGGTTGCCTTGTTATTGAGGTTCCTCAGTTGGTCTGTATCTTTGCTTAGGTCTCATGTTTTATTAGGGTGCTCTTGTGCAGTTGTCTTGTTTCTGTTTAATCTCTCAGTAAAAGTTCTGGATTTACCCTTACCTCTGCTTGCCATGTTTCTCTGCGCCTGGGTTTGCTCTGCAGACAGGACAAGCGGGAGCAACGACTGCTGCACCTGTGGCGGTTCCTAATCCTCCACTCTCCACCAGCTCAGCATCTTCCTCCCTTCGGGAGCCTCATCTCCCGGCATCGAAGCGCTATGAGGGGCATCCTGGGAGGTGTCGTGGGTTCCTGCTCCAATGCTCGCTGGCATTCGAGTTGCAGACATTAACGTTTCCCACCGAGCGTTCCAGAGTGGCATACGTCATCTCCTTGTTCTCAGGACGGGATCTGGCCTGGGCCACGGCCATATGGGAGCAGCAATCAGACATTTGTTTTCATTGGGAAAGCTTCACCCAGGAGATGAAGTTAGTTTTCGATCACCCCATCAGTGGCAGGAACGCTGGATAAAGACTCATTGCGCTTCGGCAGGGCCGCCAGAGCGCAGCTGATTACGCCACTGATTTCGGACTCTCGACGCTGAGAGCGGTTGGCATACAGAGGCACTTCACTCCTTTCTGAACAGAGTCAGCGAGGTTCTCAAGGATGAACTGACTTTCCAGGACAACCCTGACAGGCTTGTCGTTCTGACAATCCAGATTTACAACTGACTTCGGGAACGTTGTAGTGAGAGGACAGAGGGGTTCCGAGTTGTTCCAGTGTTTCGGGTTCCACTGAGAGAGTCGATTCTTTGTTTGTTCCACTGCCTTATCTGTCTGCTTGTCCTGTACCCCGTCAGAGTTTTCATTTTGGATCGGTTTCTCCTTCATATCCTTCAGAGGAGCCAATGCAATTGGGACGCAACAGACTTTCCGCTCTGGAGAGAAGGCGCAGGATTAACAAGCAACGTTGTCTTTACTGTGGACAGTCTGGACATTTCCATGCCTCCTGTCCCGAGCTGACGGGAAACGGGATGACTCATCAATAGGCAGGAGAATACGGGCGAGTTAGATACAGTCTCCTGTTGCCGACCCGGTATGCATCTTTCTTCCGGCCAAAATGTGGTGGGCCAATGGGCAGTTGGACCTTCCTGCTTTAGACTCTAGGGCTACTGGCTGTTTTCTGGATTGCACATTAGCTTGCCAACAGGGCAACTCTCACTAAGCTGGACATTCCGTTGTCGGTCACTGTGCTGGATGGTCAACCCCTAGGGTCTGGGAAAGTGAAGCAACTCATCATGCCTATTCAGCTACAAGTTCTGGATTATCATGTGGAGTTTATCCAGTTACATTTGGTGGACTCTCCTGAGCTTCCCCTGGCTCTTGGACATCCGTGGCTTTCTATCCATAATGCACAAATTGACTGGCCCTTGGGAAGAGTTCTGGGATGGAATCCTTCATGCCAGTCCACCTGCCAGAAACTCTCTCCACATCTTTCTGGCCCTGATCGTCTGGAGGCTTCCGATTCGCTGGTTCCCCAGACTGGGGATGACAAGCCTGATCTTTCCCGCATACCTCCGGATTACTGGGATCTGGGTCAGGTCTTCAGCAAAGGAAGGGCCAGCGAACTGCCTCCTCACAGGTCTTATGATTGTGCCATGGACCTCCTGCCCGGCACCACTCCTCAGAGTGGAGGGCTCTATTCTCTCTCAGGTCCAGAGACTGCAGCCATGAACAGTTATATCATGTCCACTTCACCTGCTGGAGTGGGTTTTTTTCTTTGTTGGAAAGAGGGATGGTGGATTACGTCCCTGTATCGATTACCTGGGTTTAAATAACATTGCCATCTTATGTCGTCAGCATTTGAGAGACTCCAGGGAGCTACGGTTTTCTCAAAATTGGATTTACGGAACGCGTACAATTTGGTGCGCATCAGACCAGGAGATGAGTGGAAGACAGTGTTCAACACCCCAAATAGACATGAGTACCATGTCATGCCGTTTGAATTTAACAATGCTCCAGCCATTTTCCAGCCATTTTCCAGGCCCTGGTTAATGATGTGCTGAGCGACTTCCTTCACCAGTTCGTGTTGTGTACCTGGATGACATCCTCATCTTCTCCAGGTCCATTAAGACACTCCAGGTCCATGGTTGAACACATTCAACATGTTCGCCAGGTTCTTCAAAGACTCCTCTCTCACCACTTGTTAGTGAAGGCCTAAAAGTGAGTTTCACATTCCTCAGATCTCCTTCCTGGGTTACATCGTGACTCAGGGCTGTATATGGATGGACTCCCAAAAGGTAGAAGCGGTGGTCAACTGGCCGCGGCCCAGCATAGTCAAGCAAGTCCAACCTCTGCTTGCTGTGTCTCTCTGCTCCTGCGTTCGAGTTTGTACTAGCATTATTGTTACAGGAACACGACCAGTTATCAGTAAAACCTTGGAATCAGCCCTAGCCTTTACTGGATGCCAATATAGAGAGGCTAGCACTCGAGTAATAGGATCACATTTTGGGATCTAGTCAAGATTCTAGCAGCTGTGTTTAGCACTAACTGAAGTTTATTTTAGTGCTTTATCTGGGTAGCCGGAGAGTAGCGTATCGCAGTAGTCTAATCTAGAAGTGACAAAAGCATGGATTAGCTTTTCTGCATAATTTTTGGACAGAAAGTTTCAGATGTTTGCAATGTTACGAAGATGGAAAAAAAGCTGTCCTTAAAATATTATTGATGTGTTGTTCAAAAGAGAGAACAGGGAGGGTCCAGAATAACTCTGCGGTCCTGCACAGTTTTTTTTGGAGATGACTGTACAATCATCAAGATACATTTTCAGATCCAACAGCAAATCTTTTTGTGTCTTGGGACCTAGAGCTAATATTTCTGTTTTGTTTGAATTTAAAAGTAAAACATGTGCCGCCATCCACTTCTTTATGTCTGAAACACAGGCTTCCAGTGTAGGTAATTTTGGGGCTTCACCATGTTTCATTGAAATGTACATCTGTGTGTTGTCCGCATAGAAGTGAAAGTCAACATTGTGTTTCCAAATGACTTCACAAAAAGGTAGAATATATATATAGTGAAAACAATAGTGGTTCTAAAATAGAACCTTGGGGAACACTGAAACTTACAATTGATTTGTCATGAATGAATGAACCATCCACAGAGACAAACTGATATCTTTCCGACAGATAAGATCTAAACCAGGCCAGAACTTGTCCGTGTCGACCAATTAGGGTTTCCAATGTCTCCAAAAGAATGTGGTCATCGATGGTGTCAAAAGCAGCACTAATGTCTAGGAGCATGAGGACAGATGCAGAGCCTCGGTCTGATGCCATTAAAATGTAATTTACCACCTTCACGAGTGCAGTTTCAGTACAATGATGGGTTATAAAATCAGACTGAAGCATTTCGTAAACATTATTTTTCATCAGGCAGTGAGGCAGTGAGTTTTTGTGCAACAGCTTTTCTAAAATGTTTGATAGGAATGGGAGATTCGATAGGCCGATAGTTATTTAGATTTACCTGGTCAAAGTGTGGCTTTTTCAAGTGAGGCTTTGTTACTGCCACTTTTAGTGAGTTTGGTACACATCCATAGGATAAGGTTTATTATGTTCAACATAGGAGGGCCAAGCACAGGAAGTAGCTCTTTCAGCAGTTTAGTTGGAATAGGGTCCAGTAGACAGCTGGAAGGTTTAGAGGCTATGACCAATTTTGTAATTGTGTCAATAGATACAGGATTAAAAAACGTGAGTGTCTCCATTGATCTTAGGGCCTGGTAATACTGTGCACACTCAGGACAACTGAGCTTTGAAAATATATTAATATTCAAAGATGGGTCCGTAATTTGCTTTCTAGTGATCTTTTCGTTGTAGAAGTTCATGAATTCATCACTGCTGAAGTGAAAGCCATTCTCTCATGGAGGAATGCTGCTTTTTAAACAGTATCAAACATACATTTTGAATTGTTCTTATTCTCCTCAATTGGTTTTGAATAATAGGATGATCGAGCAGCAGTGAGTGCTCTTCAATATTGCACGGTACTGTCTTTCCAAGCTAGTCGGAAGACTTCCAGTTTGGTGGAACGCCATTTCCGTTTCAATTTTCTGGAAACTTGCTACAGGGCTTGGGTATTTTCTGTATAACAGGGAGCTCATTTCTTGTGACAGATATTTTTTAGTTTTTAGGGGTGTGAATAAATCTAGGGTATTACACAAGGTTAAATTTAGATCCTCAGTTAGATGGTTAACCGATTGTTGTACTCTGACGTCCTTGGGTAGGTGGAGGGAGTCTGAAAGGGCATCAAGGAATCCTTGGGTTGTCAGAGAATTTATAGCACAGCTTTTGCTGATCCTTGATTTCGGTCTGAGCAAATGATTTGTTGCGATTGCAAACATAATAAGATGGTGGTCCGATAGTCCAGGATTATGAGGAAAAGCATTTAGATCCACAATATTTATTCCACGGGACAAAACTAGATCCAGGGTATGACTGTGGCAATGCGTAGGTCCAGAGACATGTTAGACAAAGCCCACTGAGTTGATGTGGTTCCAAAATCCTTTTGGAGGGAGTCTGTGGACTTCTCCATGTGAATATTATTTGCCATGACTACAAGGTCCAATAGGAATTCAGGGAACTCAGTGAGGAGCAATGTATACGGCCTAGGAGGCCTGCAAAAAGTAGCTATTAAAAGTGATTTAGTAGGCTGCATAGATTTCATGACTAGAAGCTCTACAGACGAAAATGCAGAACCTTTTTTGAGGGATAAATGTAACTTTGCTGTCATAAGTGTGAGCAACACCTCTGCCTTGGGATGCGGGATGCGCCGGGGATATGTTCACTAGTGTAACCAGGAGGAGAGGCCTCATTTAGCACAGTAAATTATTCAGGCTTGAGCCATGTTTCAGTCAGGCCAATCACATCAAAGTTATGATCAGTGATTAGCTCATTGACTATGACTGCCATGGAAGTGAGGGATCTAACATTAAGTAGCCCTATTTTGAGATGTGAGATATCACAATCTCTTTCAATGATAAAAGGAATGGAGGAGGTCTATATTCCAGTATATGTATTCCAGAGGTCTATATTCCATGTTTAGTTTTGCCCAACCTAGATCGAGGCACAAACAGTGCTAGTGGCAGACTCCACTAAACTGGCAGGCTGGCGAACAGCCTGCTGCCTGGCCTGCACCCTATTTCATTGTGGAGCTAGAGAAGTTAGAGCCCTGTCTATGTTGATCGATAAGATGAGAGCACCCCTCCAGCTAGGATGGAGTCCATCACTCCTCAGCAGCCCAGGCTTGGTCCTGTTTGTGGGTGAGTCCCAGATTATCTACAAATTCTATATTTTGGGAGGGGTAGAAAACAGTTTTCAACCAGCGATTGAGTTGTGAGACCCTGCTGTAGAGCTCATCACTCCCCCTAACTGGGAGGGGGCCAGAGACAATTACTCGATACCAACACATCTTTCTAGCTAATTTACAAGCTGAAGCTATGTTGCACTTGGTGACCTCTGACTGTTTCATCCTAACATCGTTGGTGCCAACATGGAAAACAATATCCCTATACTCTCTACACTCACCAGTTTTAGCCTTTGACAGCACACTTCAGATTAGCCTTTATACAGGTAGCCCTGCCCCCTTGTAAACAGTGTATGATTGCCGGATTATTCTTTTTAAGTCTAATATTGTAATGGAGTCGCCAATGGTGGGAGGCTTCGGCGGCTCAGACCCCGTAACGGGTGGAGGAAAGAACTGAGAAGGCTTGGCCTCTGACCCCGACTCGTTGCTTATTCGGGAGAACCGGTTGAACATTTCTGTCAGCTGAATGAGCAACACCGGTTGAGCATGCCGACAGCATTTCATTCCAGAAACCTTGAGAAACCTTTCCGGCTGAGGGGACCGCACGGGGGTATTTATACCACTATCTGTACTCACTGGTGGCACAGACACTGTTTCATCCTTTTCTTCACTTAAATTGCCCTTGCCAAACGATTGCATCTGAAGCACGACAGCCTATACTCACCATAAGTCTTTAGTTATCCTGTATATTATGAGTACAGCGACTGCAATTTGACGGCATCGTGTTAATGTTACTACTTAGCTTTTTCGGCTGGTGGAGGAGGTCCTGACGAACCAAGTCCAGATCCGGGGTGAAAAAGTTGAACGAAAGAAGTCAAGCGAGGAAAAAAACAAAGACGTCGGCAAATGTGTTAAACTCAGAGTTTTGATTAAACTGTTATTAAAAGTTTAAAAAAAAAACATTTGGCAGGTAGCCAAGTAGCAACAGCTGCACGGAGACAACGTGGAAGTGTGCCATCATCAGTCTTCTCCAGCTGCCTCTCTGCCCCTGTTTCTGTCTCTTTCTCTGTCTGTCTCTGTCTGCCTCTGCCTCTTCTTCTGCCTGTATCTGCATCTGCCTGTCTCTCTCTGCCTCAGTCTGTCTCTGCCTGTCCCTGTCTGCCTCTGCCTCTGCCTCTGTCTGTCTCTCCCTGCCTCTGCCTCTGCCTGTCTCTGCCTCTGCCTGTCTCTGTCTGCCTGTCTCTGCCTCAGTCTGTCTCTGTTTCTGTCTTTGTCTTGTTCTCTGCCTCTCTCTCTCTGTCTACAATCTCCATATGCATCCCGGAGGCTGATGTTATGCTGGAAGGTCATTGGAGAGAGTCTCTTGGATGTCATCACGCTACGGGTCTTCTTTTCTAATTCCTCCATGTCATGTATCTGCACAGCCACCGCTGAGGCATCTCTCCCCTGGGCCCTAATCATCTGAGAGGCTTTCAATGCGGCCCCACCGTCACGATCAACCCCCCTGTGTGTGCATGTGTGGGCGAGCGTGTGTGTTCTCCACCCCCCTATCTCTCTCTCTCTCCCTTCCTCCCTCTCCCCCCCCCCACCCTCTTTACATCACATGACTAAATGTGTCGGTTCAGAATATATTTGCCCTCCATCTCTCTCTCTTTACGTATGCAACTATAAATTGCCCATAGGAATATAGATCTTCCAAAGAAATATGACATTCAACATAAGATAAATAACACATATGTTAACAGGCTCTTAATGCCACCCCCCCCCCCCCCCACACACACACACACACACACCCCCCACCTATCCAGCTGCTGTTATTATGAATGCCTCTTTAAAGTACAATCTGTTATGGTAATGACCGGGACTAAGAGACGGCCAGAACCCATTTACACTATTATGTCAACAGGCAGGAGAATATACTGTTGAAGGGAATCGGATAGAATGTTAGCTGACCTGGATTCAAATGGTATTTGAACGATGATGAATGTGTTTAGCATGCGTTTGATTGAGCTTGCCTGAAACAATGGAGCAAATGGAATGGTCCCAAAAGTGCAAACCCTTTCGATCTGCCACTCCAGGCAGACTCAAGCAAAAACTCACACGCAGAATGATTTCAAAGAATAGTTGAACCCATGTTAGAGTTTAGTTGCAGATTTCATGCTGGTTTACCAATGAGATAGAAATGGTTTTAATTGAACTATTTGTTTGTCACATCTCTTGTTCGAGCTGCGCAAATTAGATATAGAGAACACACATATTTGGCCTGTCCTGCTAGCGTGCGCTGTTAACACAGGGTGGCGCTCTTCGCCTCCTCAAAACCACCTACCTAGCCTGTAGTCTAGTGCTGTGATGTTTGTCGTGACACTAGGAATCACTGTCTGATGATGATGATAAACTGATATGACAAAACTGATCCAAAATGAAGTAAGAAGGAACATGGACTCACGTTTAACAAACTATTGCACACTAGGCTTGTGTGTAACATAGGCCCAGCTTTCATACCAATTGTCATTTGATTATTATTGTTATTAATGTCCTGTAACATTTCAGTAACATTCATGTACACTGAGTGTACGAGACATTAGGAACACCTGCTCTTTCCATGACATACACTGACCAGGGGAATCCAGGGGTGCAGCCATGATCCCTCGCTGATGTCACTTGATAAGGACATCCAGCCAACTGGGAAGCTTCGGTGGTCAACCCGGAACACTTTCCACACCTTCTAGTTCATGCCCAAGCGGAT